>NC_142530.1:1147500-1330000 GCF_964205215.1 Stylophora pistillata
GATGGAGGATTTTAGCAAGGTGTTCCGCTTCTCTTCAAGTTTCCGTCTTGTTTTTTTGATCGTGTAGGCTGATCGTCTGGGTGTGAGTGGCCTTGAAAAGTCTGTAATAGTGACTGACGCTTCGAAGACAACCCAAACGGAAAATATCAATGAGTCAAGCCAGGAATTTTTCGCTAATGGGGTGTAATTGCTTCATAAGACTAGTTCTTGTAGTTATTGGGAATTCTCCTGATGTTAGAGTAGTTTTCTATTAACCATTGAAAGTGATCTGTGATTGCTTTGTTTTTGCTTTATTTCGCTCTGTGATTGGTCAATAAAACTCCCGCCACCACCTCAACCAATGAAATGCAGAACTAAAATCAAATTTATTTTTGTCACCCGCGTTTCCCCGCGCTTCACACAGGTTGCCTGTTTTTACTTTGAGTTCTCATTGGTTAATGACGGTGTTAACCTTTGTTCTGATTGGTAGTTGTGATTACTTTGGTTTTGGTTTCTCCACAATTAATTGAAAACTGCTCTCGAGTAGTTTTGATCCGTCGTCAAGGTCGGGTGATTTTCCTCAGTAAGTTTATTGAGTCAATGTCGCGTTTTAGCCATTTTCAAGGTGTTTGCTGCATGATATTTGTCGACATCTGTTGAGAGAAGAACGTTACAATTTAGTAAACCATTATCCAAAGTCAGTCCTTGAAAGTAGTTGGTACACTCGATGAAACATCCCCCAGAGTCTTGTTCAACAATGTTACTGTTAATGAATTTGAATATATCAATATCATACATGTGCACTGCGGATTTAAGAAATGCATGAAAGCGATCCTTGCAGTAATGAAAACTATTTATGCAGTAAAGAAAGTAACCCCTGAAAAAATTCAGGCCTGTGCGGGATTTGAATCCATGACCTCTGCGATACTGGAGTAGTGCTCTATCAACTTAATTAACACACTGAATTACTATTTTCCGCAGGCGGAGAAAGTGAGTGATCACTGGCCCGTTGAGATACAATTCAAGGATTCTAGTGAGTCAACTTTTGTTGTAATCGTAAGATAAATAACAACGGATATTAGAGACTTTTTTTTTTGTCCTAACCACATTTCACTTAGAGTCTGACTCCTCTTTGACAGAAATGTGGAAAAACTGAATCAATTTGTCAATTTTCTGTTCTTTTTGTTTTCTTGTAAAGCTTACAAAGACGAGGAACGGTTCTTCAAAGAGTCTGTTACAGTCACCATCAGGGATAAGAGTACACCAAAGGTCGAGAAATATGAGCTTTACCCGCTGCGTTCCAAAACGAAAAACCCACTTCTGAGGCAAGGTTTCACTGCGGAAACTTTTCTCGACAACGCCCGTAAAATTGACACAATCATCATCTCAAAGGAAACTACTTCAGTCGGAGAAGCGAGAGAGGCCGTAGAGATTTTCCGCAAGACTTACCCAGACCTGGTCTCCTCCACACAAGAAGCTGTGAGCAAACGAAAAATCAGCCAGGTAACACAGGTTGGAGATGACAACTGCGTCGCTAGACGGCACGAGGCAACAGTCTACCAAATGCTCTCCAATACTTGCCATGGTGTGAAAGTGAAGGAGATTTATTCAGTTCAACTTGCGTGTAGTTTGCCGCTTGGCTTGTGTGAGATCAAAGTAAAAGCAGCTAATTAAACCATATTTCTTTTGGCATTGCAACGATTTCCATTCCGTCAGCTTTTTCGTAAATTACCAGTAGCCTGCCATTTTCCGTGGTCTGTTGAGCACAAACCATTGAACCTGAGATGAAGGCACACCATCCATATTTGGCGATACTCTACTTTAGCCCTTTCATCTTTCGTCCATTGCTTGCCACAGTATTAAGTCAGACGCTTCATAACCTAGGAAAAAATGGGAGCTCTAGATGCCGATTTGTTTCACTTGTTTGCTTTATTTTGGTTCAATACTTACTCGGGCAGTCCTCGGGCAGTGCAATGTTAAATTGATTAATCATGCTAAATAAAATTTGAACTGATCGCTATTAAGCTTTAGTGTGAGTACAATGTTGGAAAAAATAAATATTAGCACCATTAGGTACCAATAATATGTTCTTTGACACCTAAATTCCCAGCCCCTTAACATATATGACCAGCGACGCCGGTTTCAATTTGGCCTCTAATTCCGATCCGCTGACCAGAATACGCAGACATGAAGGAAGGTAGCAAACGACGTAAGGGACTTATCCCTTATCGCCAAAACCTCAAACACAGGCTTATAACTAGACATATTATGTAAGGCGGGGATGAGGGATAAATAAAAAAACAATTTTGGGGTTAAGGATAAGCAAATAGTTTTAGGGATGGTGTGATTAAGGTCAGGTTCAAAATAAATTATTCGCGTTTTCGCAAAACTGAAGACCAAAATGCCGCAAAGGCCAATAGAGGCCAAAACGACCATTGGTGGCAAGAATTCCAAACGGCCACTAATGGCAAAAAGGCCAAATCAGCCACTTCTGGCCAAAATGCCAAATCGACAACTAGTGGCCAAAATGCCAAAACGGCCTCTACTGGCCAAAATGCTAAAACCGCCACTGATAGCCAAAATGTCAAAACAGCCACAAGTGGCCAGAATGCCAAATGGCCACTATTGGCCAAATTCCAAAACGGCAACTAGCGGCCAAAATGCCAAAACGGCAACTAGTGGCCAAATTGCCAAAACGGCCATTAGTGGCCAAAATGCCAAAACGGCTTCTACTGGCCAAAATGTTTAAACGGCCACTAGTGGCCAAAATGCCAAAATAGCCACTAGTGGCAGAAATTGCAAAACGGCCACTAGTATAAAATACCAAAACAGCCAGAAGTGGCCAAAATGGCCACTATTAGCCAAGATGCCACAACGGCAACTAGTGGCCAAAATTCCAAAACGGCCACAAGTGGCCAAAATGCCAAAACGGCCACTAGTGGCAAAAATGCCTAAAAAGCCGCTAGTGGCCAAAATACCAAAACGGCCACTAGTGGCAAAAATGCCTAAAAAGCCGCTAGTGGCCAAAATACCAAAACGGCCACTACTGGCCAAAACGCCAAAACGGCAACTAGTGGCCAGAATGCCAAAACGGCCACAAGTGGCCAAAATGCCAAAACGGCCACTAGTGGCAAAAATGCCTAAAAAGCCACTAGTGGCCAAAATACCAAAACGGCCACTAGTAGCCAGACTGCCAGAACGGCCACTAGTGGCCAAAATGCCTAAACGGCCGTTAGTGGCCAAAATGCAGAGACGGCCGAGTAGTGGCCAAAATGCCCACTAGTGCCCATAATGCCAAATCAACCACTAGTGGCCAAATACCCAAACGGCCACAAAGGGTCAAAAAGCCGAACTGGACACTACTGGCCAAAATGCCAAGTCAGCCACTAGTGGCAAAACGCCAAAACGGCCATTAGTGGCCAAAATGCCAAAACGGCAATAAGTGGCCAAAATGCTAAAACGGCAATAAGTGGCCAAAATGCTAAAACGGTCACAAGTGGCCAAAATGCGATAACGGTCATTAGAGGCCAAAATGCTTAAACAGCCACTGCTTGATACTGATGCTAGGGTGGGAAAGGTAAACTGGAAATGCAGATTATAAACTCCCTTGGTCGCGGTTGACATAATGGCGGTATAAGAGGAACCACTCATTTCCAGACGTCACGCTCCCTTAATACCTTGCGGGCGGGAAACTAGGGGCGGTTCTCGTTCTCTGCCCACAAGGGAGTGGGGAGCGTCACGTCTGGGAACGAGATTGAAAAGGAACAGGTTTTAATGCGAATGAATAAAGGCTGATAGTTTCTAAAGAAACTGTTTGGGGCTGCGTCGGTGGGGGTAACGAAATAATTTGGATATATCAACAAAGTTGAAATAGTAAATTGGCCACCGTAACGATTACAAAAGCTGACGTTTCGAGCGTTAGCCCTTCGTCGGGGCGAACGCATTGCGACAGTGATAGAAGTAGAAACAACGAGAAACCTTTCTTGACTGGGATTGTACGCAAGCGTTCATTGGCGTTGCTGATCGGCGACTTCCCCCCCCCTCCACCTCGTTCATTGGCGTTGCTGATCGGCGACTCCCCCCCCCTCCACCTCGTTCATTGGCGTTGCTGATCGGCGACTTCCCCCCCCCCCCTCCACCTCGTTCATTGGCGTTGCTGATCGGCGACTTCGCGGGCTTCTCGCAGAGTAAGCGAAAGTTGATATTTAACCCCCCCCCCCCTCCCTCCACCTCAGCGCTTGCAGGCACGCATCGAACGCAACAAGTGGAGTGGGGTGAGTGACGCGTGAAGAACATGCGCGTCGTCACGAAAACGCTTCCCATTTCAAGTCACTCCAAAGTTTCTTGTACCTCCTTGGCCGTTTTTTTGTTCTTGTCGCGCAACCCTCTCGAAAAGTTCGTTTCCGTAATCAGCATAACAGATCCCAGCATGCATACATAGAAGTTTCCAAGTTTAATAGCTAAACCTTTTCTTATTTTCAAACTGATATGGTTTCTTTCATTGTCATGCCCAGGTTCCTCTCTAGCATTAGGCAAGAGCGGACCCTGGATACGAGCTTCGTTAATTCAGGAGCTCTTACCGAGCTGTAACAGTAGAACTCTATTTACAGACCGCGGTAAATGCGTATCTTAAGATATCGATTTGTAGAATATAACAACAATATGATAAATGCGTAGTAAAAATACTTAAAACTATTTACAGTAACAAGAGGTTGTTGTCTTTTCTGTACAACTTTGATTAGTATTGAGTACGTATCTCTGAAATAGGAAAGACCATATTCTTTCCCATTTAAATTTAAATTTTTTCAGCCTTGGTGTAACAAATAACTCGAGAATGTTACCATGATGTAGATACAGTCACAATTTTTTTCTTCGACAATGGACAATAAATTAGAAATTGAGAAATGTGAACCACTTTATTCATGGAGGGGTAAATGTTTAAGTAAATGTTCCTGTTTTGGGCAGTTTTGTGAGAAAATTTTTTCTTTGTTTTTCTCTCCCATGAAAACAATATTTTTGATGATAATTCCACCCCCTACCCCACTCCCTTCAAAAATAAAATGTTCAATGCTCTAGTGAAGGAATTCATCATTATGTAAGCACAGTTGGTTTTGAATACAGACAGTGGTGGATCAAGGGGGGAGACTTGGGGAGCCAGCCCCCCCCACCCCCCACTGGGTCAAGGTCTAGCTCAGCCTCTGAGAGATATAATGTAAAAAGCCTTTTTTAAGAATTGGAGATACACTGATTGACATGTGGATTATTTTAGGCAAGATGAATGCTTGGTTAATAATCAATAATTCAGTAATAATTTATCATTGCTTTTAAGTGTCTAAGAAACTGTCAAAGTGACTAAAAGAATCAGAATAACAGAATTTTAAAATTGTCCAATTATATCTTTGTCTGAGTTATTAGGATCATTTATCAATGTACTTTTCTCTGTAGAATACTGAAAGCAAGAAAAAATGGTTTTACATGGATCTCAAGAAATGAAATGGTATTGATCCCTTTCTCAATCTGCTTAAAGACAATAAAATTATGCAGATTAATACTTAACCACATGTTAACTTTCACTTAATTGGTCACACACTACAGATGGATCACAAATAGTCAATGATGGCCATTAGCCAATTCTCTGCCCCAGGAGAGACGAATAATCCCTCAGACAAGACCACAGAGGCTTCTCGACAACAATAGCCAAGCCTGAGGAGAATAACTGTTTTAATATAAGTACTTGGGGGATTATCAAAACAACCGAGTTTCCTTTTATTCTTTATAGCTTCCTCTTCAACAACATCAAAAAATTTCTCTGCATCAATTTTGAAAATTATTACTTCAAAATCATAAGCAATGCTTTTAGCGATTTTGGAAAAATGGGAAATGATCCGAGACTGTACAGAGAGGTGCATCTGTATAATCCCCCAGCAACTTATACACACCTGTAAACAGGGTTGTCAAAAAAATTGAGTAACCAGTTTGTGATACAAAGAAGGCAGCACAAAGTCACACTTCCATGCTAAAAATTCAGCCAAGAGCATTTGTAATAGTTGGCATATTTTTCAGAGAAGAATGTGAAATGTGCCGGTTGCTGGCATATTTTGACAACCCTGTCTAAATAGTACAGTCAAAAAACTTGAACATACCAGTATACAATCCTGATAGCAAAATGACAAATTTAAGTTTTCCCTTCCCTAAATATTGATATTATAGCAAATTCACATCACTAGGATAAAGATCAGTGAGATCGTCACAATCAATGATGGATAAATATAACACCTTTGGTAAATAAAATAAATGTATCTACATATGGCTTGTAAATAACAGCTGAACAGTATGGTACACCAGTGTTTAAAATAGGAACCTGTCTTCATGGAGAAGATGAATAAAAAAGAAATTCCATTAACCTTGTTCACCTTTTAAAATTGCCAAAAGTTTCTAGTTAAAGATAGTTTTAGTGTTAATGCTGTGTTTCTTGTTTGAATTAAACAGTAACAGTACCACCAAAATGTTTACTTAAAAGATCAATAAGCGTGTATACCTCAGATTACTAAAATGTCTTAATAGTTACAACATATGCTTTCTATGAGACATTGCTCAAACAGTGGACAGCACTCAGTACCTATCTGCTGGCTGAATGGCGCAGATCTTTTGCTGGATACTTGTCTTTTTACTGTATTGCATCAATTTGCTGCCCTGTAGTCAAACTCTGATCCACAGTGTTTAAAACTCCGAGTTTCCTGACTCGTCTGCAAGTGTAAGTATTCCTGATACTCACCTAGCAGACTCACTGCTTCCTGCAGATGCTTCATATTGAAATAATTTGCTCTTGTTTATATTGATGACTCCTTTGATGACGCAGTAATGTTGGTGTTATTTACTACTGTTGTTACTATAGGGGAATGCGCCAAATCAAGGCTTGAATTTGGGTTGAATTGAGATAATCTTTCTGCGACACACTGAGCTGTTAACCTGGCTTCCGCATCTTGATCCCAACATTCTTCAATTGTTTGAAGAAGGCTAGCCATGCTCTACATACAAATGATATATAAGCATTATTTTAAGTTTTTAAGATTATCGGAGCTCTCTTTATCCTTTTGACCCCTGAATATGACAAGCATCTAATTTCTTCTCACAATCACAATAAAGAAACTCTTGATTGATAAACAAAATTCTCCTTGTCAGCACTTTAGGAAGGTATGGAAACAATATGGAGAATATGCATACTGACTATTGCAGGGTTGGGGGAATTATGCACTATTTTACGAGAAATTATGCACCATTTTTTGTGATTATATGCCAAATTTAGCAAATTATGCACAAATTATGCAAGTTGTGCTATATTAATTAAAAGTATTGAATTTTACATATATTTTAAATTTATATGTAAGTCCATATTAAGAAAACCTAATTATTAATAATTATTTACCAGGATATTGCTTAACTCTCTCTTTGGCCATTATGTTGTAATTTTTTTTCTTTGGTTTGAAAAAACTTTCCATTTTAAACACGAAAAGAACAGAAAAGAAATTTTCTGGAATAAATTTACCAAAATGGCACCATTTTTCTTTCGGAAGCGTTGATTGGTTCTTTTTCCTCCAATCATATTGCTTGTAAGCCAACAATTAGAGCCCAGGTCTCCAGCAGCAAAAGACAAGAGGCCTGTTCAATTTTACTTGTTTCCCTGCGAGTTTGACATGATTTTTCGATAAAAAATACTGTTTTTGCCATCAAAATTCACTACAATTTGAAAAAACTATTTTAAAAAGTTTTGAAGGTAGGAAAATTTATCTTTTAGGACATGGTTTTTTTGAAATATTGAGAATTACGCGGAAATTATGCACTTTTTACAGGATTATGCAAATTATGCATTTGAGCTAAAATTATGCGCTTTTGCAGCAGCGCATAATTCCCCCAGCCCAGTAATAGGATGTAAAAGGCAAACATTCTTACCGAGTGAACAAACCAGTCTGGTCGGAATTTAGGTCTGATTTTTTGCTGCACTACAACTTGCTGCATGTCTTCGAGGGAAGGATGTGACCCTATTTCCTCTTCAAATGGTAACTTGTATTCATCGACAGGACCTGACAAAAACACATTCTTCACCTTAGAATCAAAGCAAATGATTTTTTGTGGCATGTGAAACTAAACTATTTCTATCACAATAAATTGAAATGAGTCATGTTTAGAACTGCACCTAGTGTTCAAGTAAAAAAAAAATATAAAAGATCTTCACCAGTAGGCTATAGCTTAAGAAATTACAGAAAAAAAAGGTACAAAAATTCCAGCTTCAACAGGATTGGAACTCAAGCCTTCCAGATACTAGCTGAAAGCTACTAACAACTGAGCTGTGGAGCTACATGTTGGTAGTGAGGCAGATTTTAGCAGGTTTGTTGCTCCCACAGAGAAATCTGATCACAATCAAATGAAATAAATGATTTTTTGATCTGCAGATAATAACTAAGTAGAGAAGTGATCTTTACAGGCGAGCTGCAAATTTACTGGTACAGTATTCAAAGATTTTCTCACCATCAGCAGCAGTACATCTGGACACCAATTCCCAAAGAACAAGAGCAAATGCATACATATCAATGTACAAAAATGACTCCATTGTGAAGCTGATTGCTCCTTCTAGCACTTCAGGTGCCATGTAACGCCTTGTTCCAACCTGTAAAAATTGAATTATGAGAAATTAATACTTACAAATCTAAGCCATATTTTGGGTGGGCTTCATTAATTATGAACTATCAGTAAAAGTGCCAGAAGTCTTGCAAGACTACCATGATAGCATATCCTGATTTCAGAATAGAAAATGCCTAGCCTTTGGTAGCTTATCCAAGAGCATAGTATATGCAGCTCAGTCTACTGAGTGGTCAGTAGATGTTCATATGCAATACTGCACTAAGTGTCTTTTTCTCACTACAACTTTGATTTGTAGAGACCATTTCATGATTTCAGGCTGCCAAATGATGACTAAGAGACATGCATAGGATCTTGTTTTTTGGAACAGCATACAAATATTATATTGTTACCTCACATGCAAGGTTAAATGTGCAGTTCAGTTTAAATGTCCTAAAAATTCCATAAATTTTGCACTAACCATTACAAAAATTCTGATTGTGGAACCATCAGTAGTTATGGTAAAATGTTAGCAGACTAGCCAGCAGTTTTGGCCAGCTAGTGGCTCTTGATGATGACGACTTTATTTAGACTCAGATAAAAATGAGGCTTGTTAGGCCTCTAGCAATAGAGATGCTAATATACCAGGGAAATGGAGATGCTAATATACCGATGACTGCATTGTTATTAATATAATAGTATACTGTGCAGAAGTGAGAAGGGACGGGAGGGGGGGTAGGGTTTATAACATACAGTAAGCCAAATGTCTCTCCTTACACAAATTTACCAAAACATTTGTACATCAGCTTCTTAAACACACAGGCCAGAGCTGTTCAAATGATAAATGTTCTTACATATGATGCACGATCCTTCGCAGTAGATAGCGCTATTTAAGCAATAGCGAAAATCAGACCTGAAAAAAATCAGGCCTGTACGGGATTCGAACCACTGACCTCTGCGATACTAGTGCAACGCTCTACCAATTGAGCTAACAAGCCAACTGGGAGCAGGCCATTAAGTTGATTCGTAATAAACCCGTGATGATGAATCAGATACAATGAATATATGAAGTTCATATATTTTGAACTGCGGTATTAAATATGTATGACGCATGATCCTTCGCAGTAGATAGCGCTCTTTATGCAATAGCGAAAATCAGACCTGAAAAAAATCAGGCCTGTATGGGATTCGAACCACTGACCTCTGCGATACTAGTGCAACGCTCTACCAATTGAGATAACAAGCCAACTGAGAGCAGGCTGTTAAGTTGATTCGTGATAAACCCGTGATGATAAATCAGATTAAATACCGCAGTTCAAAATATATGAACTTCATATATTCATTGTATCTGATTTATCATCACAGGTTTATTACGAATCAACTTAACGGCCTGCTCCCAGTTGGCTTGTTAGCCCAATTGGTAGAGCGCTGCATTAGTATCGCAGAGGTCAGTGGTTCGAATCCCGTACAGGCCTGATTTTTTTTCAGGTCTGATTTTCGCTATTGCATAAATAGCGCTATCTACTGCGAAGGATCGTGCATCATACGTATTTAATACCGCAGTTCAAAATATATGAACTTCATATATTCGTTGTATCTGATAAATGTTCTATAGCATAGAATTTTGCCTTAGCACAATACTGATGAAAAGACTTGAAAAGAATGTGAGACTAAATGTTTTGCCAAACTTATTGTATGCTGCCATAGCAATATCCTTGGCATTGAAAGGTGGCAGGGAGGACTGAGTCTCCCCAGGTTTAGCTCACCATACCCTCTTTGCACTGCTGTCTATACTGCAACCAGTACCCTTAGCTAATCAGAGCTTGACTCACCTGGCCATGTGTCTCCCCAGGGTCCCCACCTGAGTCAAACTTCATTGCCAGTCCAAAATCAGACAAACAGCAGGTTAGCTCCTTTGTGACCAGCACATTTTTACTTTTGAAATCTCTGTGCGCTATGCAGGGTTTGAAATAATTTTCTAGTACTTCTGTATGCAGATATGCAAGGCCATTAGCCATACTGCCTGCCATAGAGCACAGCTCTGTCCAGGTTATTACATGGCTTTTAAGATAGTCGCCAAGTGATCCATGCTCATGATACTCTGTTATCAACCACAGCTCAGCACTAGGGCCATTGTTGTGCTTCTCTACCCCAACAAATTTAAGAATATTTTCATGTTTCATGTTGCAAGTTGTGTAAATATCCTTTTCACAGACCCAAGCAGTCTTGTGAGCCATTGGGAAAACTTTTACAGCAACTACATCTTCTAGATAATCTGCTTTCCATACTGTGCCAAACTGTCCCTGGGAAATGACTTCCACACGCTGGATGGGTCTGAAGCCCAGCTCTGGGGACGGTGGAGGGGTTGGGTTGAGTGGTTCTTCATCCAGGATACGGGTCGGAAATGTTGTTTTATGGCGGCGATACATAAAAAACCCAATTACCAGAATAACTACTATTACAAAAAATGGAACCACTAAATAGTACATTGTGCCACCTCTGTTAGGTTGAGAAGGATTGCTTGTATTTCGAATGCTGCTTTCACTAGTTACTGTTGAGAACAAAGAGCAAAAGTTTTAATACCATGAAACACTTAAGGGCTAAAAAAAGTGTCCCATGAAAATCAATTACAACAGATTTTGCTGGTAAAACATGTACAAAAAGTTTGCCCTGCCAGCAAGAATTAACATGCTACAGATACCACTTAACTGGGAGGTTATATTATCTTTGCTCCACATAAAAATAGGTACTACTTACAGACAGTAAACTAGATATAATTTTGTGTATGTAACTTGTGTCTCATTTCGTTTCCTGAAGTGCAACCATTACTTTCCGACAAATTCTGCTTCATACCCAGTATTTGATGTACCAGGTTTTTGGGACAAGTTAGCTTGTAACCTGGACACTGCACTTGTCCAAAGGGATAGGTGAGTTGTGTTGCAAATTTTTTGCTGTGCTATCATCATCAAATTTGCCACATTATTCTCATTCTCATGCTTCTCATATCTATCGGTAAAGGTGTGATAGCTGGTACAAAGCAAAGGAGCCTGGTAAGGAGCAAGGTGCTCCATACCAGGATCCTTTTGGTCGCCGGGGTTGTTGATAAGTACTGGCTGCCAGCAAAATTCACAATGAAAAAGTGACGATCACTGGCTGGAGTTTTGGCTGGCGATTGCTTGATAAAGCTTAAGAGGCACTTATAAGGTCACACACTCACAATAGTCCATTTTATAGTTGTGTGCTTGGTTGCCAAGCCTTTGATCAGGAGTGAGGCTAGGGGTGACCTTGTTATGATACAAACCTTGCAGCCTTTCACATGTAAATCACTTTGTTATCATACTAAGTAGATACAGGTCTCTATCACAACAAGGTCACCTTCGGCCTCACTCTGAATCAAAGACTTGGCAACTAAGTACACAACTGTAAAATGGCCTGTTGTTCTCCTACTCTGAACCACCTCACTTGAAATTTCAGCCAGCAGTGTGATTTCTTAGCTAAAACCCTGGGTCACTATGGCCAGAAATCTGTATTTCAGGAACTAAAAAGTGCAACAGAGGTCACCAATTTGAACTAAATTCCACTCTCAATTGCCAAGCCATAATGGGAAGCAATTTTGCTTAATATATGAACAAGCAACAGATGTGTTCACTTTTATTTCATCTTGAACAACATTGCACACAGATACAATGAATATATATTCATTGTATCTGATTTATCATCACAGGTTTGTTACGAATCAACTTAACGGCCCGCTCCCAGTTGGCTTGTTAGCTCAATTGGTAGAACACTGCACTAGTATCGCAGAGGTCAGTGGTTCGAATCCCATACAGGCCTGATTTTCTTCAGGTCTGATTTTTGCTATTGCATAAATAGCGCTATCTACTGCGAAGGATCGTGCACCATACGTATTGCACACAGAATCTTTTGAGTCCTCCAGGGAAAATGATAGTTTTTCATTTAAGTTTTACCTAGTTTATGATGAGATAGACCTTCCGCAGTGATTTTTGTGACATGCCATTTTAAGCGTAACCACAAAAAAAATCTCAGACATGGCAAGGTTGTGACATGTGCTATTTTGGCAAAAAATGTTTTGTTTTAGCTTGATCTAAATATAAATCCACAAACTCACAACAATCATAGTATAACAATGCCTCTTTGAATGGACAAATGTGGTTTCACATCAGATCACACTGATATTGTAAACCAAGAATGTATGCCGATGACACGCACCTCACATATGCGGGAAGCAATCTTGAGAACGTTCAGTTTTGTCTAAATGAAGACCTAGAAAACGTCTTCAACTGGCCACAAGCAAACAAACTCAGGCTGAACATGACTAAAACCGAATTCATGCTAATAGGGTTGAGGCAGAGACTGAATACTCTCACAGCTTCACCAACAATTAGAATGAACAATACTCAAGTGAGCCAGGTTACAGCTACAAAATCGCTTGGTGTAATAATAGACGATAAACTTGATTGGCATAGTCACATCAAAAAACTAACGAAAAAGATCGCCTCTAGTATTGGGGCCCTAAAGCGAATTAGGCACCTGATCCCAGCATCAACCTTACATCTCATCTACCAAGCTTTCGTAAAACCTCACTTTGATTACTGTGACATTGTTTGGGGTAGCTGTGGGAAAACGCTATGAGACAAACTGCAGAAGTTGCAGAATAGAGCAGCCTGTGTGTTGACATTCTCTAACTATGATGCTGAAGGCAACTGAGCTACTCGAGTTTTTTGGGTGGAAAAATCTTGCACGCCAGCAGGAAATCCATAAAGCCACCCTGATGTTTAGATGTCTGCACGGGCTAGCTCCAAGGTATCTATATTCAAAGTTTATGTGGCGTGACTCTGCTTATGACCTCAGGGACTCTGAAAATAAGCTCAATGTTCAACTACCGCGCACTAATTATTACAGAAAAAGCTTTAGCTACAACGGCACCACATTATGGAACAGTCTACCACGCGATATAAGGAACACAGACTCTCTGGGGTTATTTAAACGTAAGATCAATGACATTCTTAAGTCTAACGCATGGCATTCACAGAAAACAGCTTTAGTGTTATAGTATGTACTTTTAATTTTAAATATCTTAGCGTATGTGATAGGTATTTTTATAGGCTGATGAATTGATTGCGTTTAAATAAAGATTAAATAAATAAATAAAATAAATAAAATATTAATAGGGCCTTTGCATACTCATAAAGGTTAATCTTGCCATTCAAATTTTCTGCCCAGATACATGTTGTGGACTCACCTGGCTTTGCAACAAATTTTGTCCATTGTGATGATGAATACTTTTGTTAATAAGAATACTAAACCATTTTCAATTTGATTTTTTTACCACAATATCAATGTCAAATAAAACAATTCTTTTGGTGTGCGATGATTGCATTGACAAGAGCAGCATTTTCTGTACTCTTATGGACAATAGCAAGTTGGCCCATCAGATTGCAAAATTTGGATATATCAACAAAGTTGAAATGGTAAATTTGCCACTGTAATGATTACAAAAGCTGACGTTTTGAGCATTAGCCCTTCGTCGGAGTGAAAGTTAGCCCATTCGCTCCGACGAAGGGCTAATGCTCAAAACGTCAGCTTTTGTAATCATTACAGTGGCCAGTTTACCATTTCAACTTTGATATATCCAAATTATTTCCTTACCCCCACCGACACAGTCCCAAACAGTTTCTTTAGAAACTATCAGCCTTTATTCAGATTGCAAAATTACTGCCTAGTGTGGTAAAATACCTTTAACATGTTGCCTCTTACATGTTTTAAGATTAACTTTTGGAAGAAGTAAGTTAAATTACTTCATGTAAATATGGTGAATAAAAGATTTCTCAGTTAAACCTTAAATATCTGGATAGAAAAATCTTCAACTCTCAACTTACTTGGTTCAGATGTCACTGTTGACGTCGTTGTCACAGGGGTTGGGCGCATACTGAAATTCCCATTACAGAGATTTTTATTACAACAGCAAAAGAAAAGATTTTTCCCATGGGCAGTTTTTTGTCCCAAACAAAATGGCTCTTCACATCTGATATTTTGTTGCCAGCAGCCTGCCTTCTGTGTCCATCCTCTCCTTGAAGAGTTATTTTTCCACATTGTGTAACAGTATTTACTTGTTTTGTCACAAGTTTTATTTCTCCATGTACATTCACTATGGCTGCTATTAGCATTGTCACAGGACTGACACACCAGTCGAGGACTTTTTCCATCACTGTTGGAATCCCCTGTAAAGAAATGTCAGTCTGGGTTGAGGAATTCCCTTTTGAAACAAGATAAAACTGGGGCCATAATAGACCTCAATGTCTTTATTTAAATTATTTAGACTTGATCAGTATGTTGGGTAACCAAGGTTACTACAAATTTTGAAGACATACTAATCAAAATGACTGTATCAAGACATTTTGACAGAATTTCAAGAAAAAAACTATTATAATTGTAAAGTGAACCGTGTTAATTTATGTCATTAAGTGACACTGCTTCATGTTAGATATAGAAGGGCTATGGTGTATAGGCTATGAACAGAATTTTTGAAAAATTGAAGCTGCAGGCAAAAAAAAAAAAAAAACCAAACACCTCCTTGACAACTTTAAGTCTTGAATTCAACACTTTGTATACCCCTACCCCCCCCCCCAAAAAAAAAAAGAAAAAAGGATAGATGACCAATGAAAACATTATAATAGTTTTTCAAAAACATTTATTGCTTTAAAACACTTGTAAATCGTTTTGGTCTGGTTTAAAAACAGACAGGCTGATATGGAATGGCCTGCCAAGGACTGGAAAAAGCTTTTGGGCCCTTTGAGAAGAAAGAGAAAAGAAAGAGATAAAAAAAAGAGAAAGAAGAGGGCAGCAATATTGTAGTAAAATGCTTGTAGTGAGACTTGGATTGAACCAGATGGAAAAATATTTACCACAGCCTTTGCTCGTGCAGCACAGACCTTGAAAGGACTCAGTCTGAGTGTCATGACCTCGAGCCAAATATTTTGCTGTAGGGGCTAACCATACTTAGTTAGTGCAGCTCAAAGATAAGGGGACCAAAGTGTGTGCATCAAACATGTATAGTGCACATTTAAGCACATACATGTATTGGTTCTGACAGATGAGCATACCCCTCTATTCTTGGATGTGTTTGAGAAATTAGTATGAATGAGCTAGCCAAATGCTTTCTCTGTTATGAACTGGCCATTGTTCATTTGAATGGGCATTGTATTTACAGTAAAAATGGGCGGTTTAGCTGGACCACGTGTCCCTTAGTCTTCTTGAGTTTCTTACAGCTGTGTTTGTTTGTTCACTGCTGTGGTCCTGTTAACTCGTTATTTTTCAGACAGTTTTTGCCTGCCAGCAAATTTTCATTAAAATTCCTTTGCATAGAAATGATGCAATACTGCTGCTGGGCCCATCATGCTTTGAATCAAAGAGAGAATGATGTCTTTTAAAATAGCTTATTTTGTGCCTCACAATGCCCAAGATGACATTTTCTCAGAGTTTGCAGTGAATCTCCATTCAAACTCGTTTCACCATGGCTTCTTGCCTGTGCCCAGCTTTGTAAAAGAAGTCAATTTGATCAGTGCATTAGAGAAACTTTGAATTAATGAGCTGTTTTCTACAGAGCCGAAGACATGATTTTTTTTAATGCTTTCTGTCATGCTATGAAGAAAATGAACCACTCAAACACTGCACAATGGTCTCTGCAATAATTATATGATACATTTGCTATGCTGTAAAACCACATGTGAGGAGCAAGATAACTGTTTACAAATGCTGGGTTCCCTGTAAAGGATTCTGATAACAAATAATTTACTCAAGATATAACTCATACTTGATATGTAAATAAGACAACAAGTCCGAGTATACTATTTGTGACTATACGCGAATTTGCTAATGCAGTAATAACTGGCCTAAGTTAGCTAGACCACACCCAAGGAACAAGCTACTTTCCCTCTATATTCAAATATTTCATTCTGCTACAAGTTAAACTGACACAACTATCACTAGATTCTCTCTTCAACTTCACAAAGAAATGTAGCTTGTAAGAATGGAGAACTATGTCATAGATAACTGGGGTGTTTCAGAATTGCAGAGCTAACCTGTTTTACGGAACATGAAGTTTACCTTTCAAACCAGCACACAGCTGTCTGATGTGCATGTAACAAAATGAACAAAAGCCACATGCTGCTGAGAACATTTTGAAAAGATTGCACAAGATCTTGAAATTGTTCATTCAATGATTTATGAGTCCTCGTGGACTTCTCAAACACTAATTAAGTAAACAACACTGCTAAATAAATGATGCTTATACTGATTCATTTCGTGGCATTGGGTCACTCTCCTCTCAAATAATGATAATTGCAAAACAAAACATTATTCAAAACAATTATTTCAAACTAATTTAATAAAAAAGATACTGACCTACTGCGACTGTTTCTGGGTGACATTTCTTATGCAAAAACATCCAGGCATGCAATTTTAAGATGTTGCACAATATCCTGTTTAGTACCATTATATTATCCAACGTGATGCACCTGGCCTTGTTTTTTTTAATTATGTCCACCTTGGGACACTTCTCATAAAAAATTTTAAATTTCATTGAAAGATCTGGGACTTTTTATAAACACCAGTTAGAAACCTGTGCGCTATTTACCTAAGGGTGTAATGCCTACAAAAGAACACTGACCCATGAAACAAAAATGCAGCATAACAATGCAACAAAGCAGCTTAAACCATACTCCACTTTTCACAGAAGAAAATATGCATATGGGAGATAAAATTACAAATGGTCCATTCTGAATTTTAGACGTCTTAATCACTGATCATCAAGAAAAGAATGCTACTTATATTGAGGGTTAAAAAAAAAGAAAAGCAACAAAAAAGGGGAAGATTATTCATAAAAAAAAGAAAAACTTTGTAACTGGTTTCACCCGTTCCTCTTTTACTTTCAGCTGTATATTGCAACATGTTTTACAGATTCACACAGTGTAAAATCAAAGCTTTATACACAGATCACTAAAGAGAGGTCAACGAAGCTGCCCTTTTCAATCTTGTAGGATATCTTTTTAAAACATCATCACATGTTTGGCGTAAACTGCAATAATACTTCAGCTGGAAGCAGGGATTATAGAAGTTGTAGACAGTAAAGACAAGCGAAAAATGTACTCGGAAACTATTAAATCCAAGCAGAAAAGCCCTGAGATATTTCTCAATATCAAAACAGTAGAAATCGATATTAAAGACTTAGGATAGAAGTCGGCTGCGCGTTGTACAACATCGTTTCTTTAACATACCGGACCACCGGTTCGAGCTAAATTTGACACGAGGGCACGTCGGTTAGGATTTTCCGGATTCAGGATATTATAACAAATTCACAAGGGCTTAAAAGCGACATCCACCTTGTTAAACCATGTACAATTGATAGGCAAGCCTCACTTTGTTGTCCTTAAGTCAATATTATCGATTAGGGCTTTGGCAGCCAACTATTACGGGAGTCACGTTTTCTGGCAAGCGATCATTGTAGAAGGAACTAGTATCACAAAAGCATATTTTTAAAGAAAAATCTAGATTTATATATTGGATAAATTGTAGTTTAATGAATGGCAGCTAGATAAGCGCGCCCAAAATCATGCGAGCGTTTGTTTATGAAAGTACGCGAATCGAAGGAAAACAAACAAATCTCAAAAAGGGTCTTCGGGGACAAACGCATGTAAGCAAAGTAGAGGAAGCATGGCTATGCTGTTATTGGGTCTCCGGGAAAAAAAAAGAAAAAAAAAGAAAAAAAAGGTATATATATAAAAAGCCGAAGGCAACGTAAAAGCAACGCAACGGAATACCTTTGTTTTGTGAATTCATTAACAATGACCTTCGATTCAAATACGAAGCAGTTACTCTGTCACTAGGTAGAATATTGCATCTTAAATAAAAAGATACAAATTTTTTTACAATGGCCAGGGGTAGAGAAAGAATTTCAAGGAAAATTACACGTCATCGACTACGATTGCAAGCCATTAAAATCTTCTCTTGAAAGCGATTTTCTACTAATTGAAGTTCCCGTGTACATTGATGTCAAACAGCTCGTCACAACATTTAACCTTTAGTAAGCCTGTACTTTACGGCGACAATGTTTCTAAACAGTGGAAAGTGTTCAAAACTCTTTCAAATTATTCCTTAATTTCAAAGAAAAATTAGTGAGCTTGAGAGAGGAACAGAAGTATTGAACAAGAAGATCCCATCAATAGTGAAACATGTAAACAACAAGGCATCCGTAATTTCCAATGCATGTCACGATTTCTACATTTCTCGCCGTACACACCAAAACAAGGTTGGTACGAGACAAAATTCCCCGACCATACCATCCAAAACAGCAAACAAAACCACCGGGATGCTCCGATTCCCTTTAAATCGACGAATAACGAGATTGCGTGCTATGATCTGCGTAAAACCGGGATACCATAGCAGATATGTCATTGTGGACAAAAAAGCATAGATTTCTGTTCGACCGTTTAAGCTCGTGTATTGGAGACATTTCGGAAAGTTAACATTCTAGATCAGATTTAATCTGACAATGCAGGACTTAGGACAATCCCTTTGAAAACCCTCTTTACTTACCTAAGCAGTATACAGCTGGCGACAGCAGGAAAAACACTACAAAATTGCAAACGTTCATATCTCCGTATGACTTTCTCACTGACCGAAACTTTCCTAAGCATGGAACAGTAAAACCCCGTATGCTACTTCTTGTGGCGCTTGATTGACAGATTTAATCACGTGCTGCCATTAGATGGCTTCTTGTGCAGATTATTGGTCATACCCATGTACAAGGCTAATAAAGTCCAAAAGCTGACTGACATTTCATTTATCTCTTCCTTTTATGATTGGTTGGATTGGCTAATAACTGAACTGTCTGATAAACACCGCCATTCGCTCAAAAGGCGCGTAAAATTCACTCCGATCGACGAGTTTCGCTTACCGGCAACTTAGTCGCAGAAAATTTGAGCTTAATTTTTTTTAATATAGCGTCTTTTCGATTGATTATTCGATTGAGACGTCTATGTCAACATCTGTCTATTGCTATACTTACATTCGATCGAGACGGTGGAGTTTCATTTGTTCTTTTATTGTAGAAAATCGACTATTCACTTAAACCGGAAATCAACGATGCTGAAATACAAAATAAGCTTATCTCGTCTTGCTTTTTTTTCTCCTTAGTATGTTTAACAGGAATTGATCATTTTGGAATAACAAGAAGAAGGAAGGATTCAATGTTAGAAGAACGCTCAATCATTTCCGCGGCAGAGTAAAAACTGTATTCGAATTCTTCTTGGGTTTGCAGAGAGATTGCTCGGAACAAATGCAGAACCGTATTGATCTATTGGCAACGGTTGTGTCTAATCGCTTTTATTAGAGGCGAAGAGTGATTTACTCAAAATATCTTGACGTTTTAGCTCGCTGTATGTGTTATCATATTTACCATGTGTTGTGACTGGGCTAACCGTACTTGTGAAGACTGAGTGTACATAAACCACGTGGGGTTATCAACTGAGATAATCCGTCATAATTATAAAACGTTAACTCGATTAACAAATTCTGTTTTTAGCTTGTAATAAAACCTTGAGCCTTGTAAACACCTTTAGATCTGGGATGTTAAATCCTTATGCCGCATGGAATCCTTAACAAACTACGTTTCCTTTTTGGACAAATACTATTTCGGCAACGTTTTCTTTAATCTGTGCGCAAGATGAGGGCCGACCTCGTTGACCGCCACTCACTTTTAGGAACCACAACCGTGGATATAACACTAGGTTATCTTGCTGTCTGCGGTAATATTAGAGACGGTTCTTTTTTAAGGTTACCCTTTTATTAGCTCCCAAAAAAACAAACTGAGCTTAGATGGTGCTCTGTGACCTTTCATGCCGCTTGGCGGATCAGGCGGAAATCCTATTACTTGCTGTCCCAGTAGTCCGAAAATAGATGGAGAACAAGGGCGCTTCAGAGAACGGGCGTACAAGAAAAATACATTGATGGTGCTTAACTTTCTACCTCAGATAAGAAAGAAGACAGACCAATATCAGCTCATCTAAATAAGGAGCAAAACAATTGAAGAAGGAAGGAAACTAATATAACGTGGCCTTAAAAGAGATCTTTGAAGTAGCGTTCAGCAGGAAAGAAATAGACAAATCTGACAACAAATTTCACTCAATATGACTGATTAAAAATTCTGTCAAAGCCACCATAAACTGATAGACTTTCATTTCATCAAAAGTACAGGATTACATTTTACCCGAAGAACAGGCGTGATTTTTAATCACCCCTCCGATCCGTCTTGCGCTTGCCTGAAAAATGTATGCCAAAAAAAAAAACAAAAAACAAAAATCAAAGTATACACACAGAACGAAATAGACGAAAAAGGAAGGTGACGGCGGAGCTGGGGGCAGATCTGAGGGTGATGGCCACGCCTCCTTCCAATATAATGAGAAAAAAAGGTAAAAAAAATTTAAAAAATCTTTTTTGGGGGGAATCGTGTCCCGCGCCTCTCTACAGCCGCCTTTTAGTCACCCTTGTAGCCCTTTGTTCCGCCGACCTTGTTACCTTTTCTTTCTCGATTTACTGAAGCCACGAAATTATTTTCAACAAGCTAAGATTCGAGTGACCTACACATTTTTCATCGGCAAATGGATCGATAGTGAAAATCAGGGCAAAGCAATCATGGCTTACCAGATTGTCCGCCTACTTACCAAAAAAAATTGTTCCGTGACCGAGAAAATTCTCGCTTTACGTTCGTGTTGCTGCGGTTGCTAAATTTACACTTCCGGATTGAATCATCGACGAAACTAGACGAGAAACTGGACGAATTGTTTTGCACTTTTTGTCCAAACTGCCAGACACAATTGACTACATGCGTCCGTCAAAAGCCTTTTAGATTATGAGAAATTAGAATGATATATGGTCGATAGATTTTTTGCCAATGATAGTGCTGAGTACCAAGGCTAGAATAAAATACTTCAGCTTCTTTTGATAGATAATGTATACATGGAAAAGAGTCCTCGCTGTGTATGTAATTGTGCATGTAACTTCCATACATTCCTTGTAAGAGAGACTGCACGGCCTTGTCGGTTTAAAGTAATCTTTTCTTTTTTAACTTACCAGCAGGCCCATATTATTGGCGGCATGAGTATTTCTTGGCCCGCAAATATTTGAAACGGGCCGATAAGAGGTGCGGCAGGGGTCTGGCACTAATAAGTGCCAAAGATTTTTGGTTTTGTTACTTAACGATTTTTCTCCCGAAAGAGTTGTGTCAGGCGTGTCCCTTTTTGGACGTCTCGGATACAAAACGCCTTATGAATGGACAACTCAAAATGGCGCAGTTTAGTAATGAACATATAAGCCACTCAGTGATTGGCTAAAACGTGGGAAGGAACCAATTTACTGAACCTTTTAGTCGATATAGTCCGAGAGAATGATGGTCGTTTACTACGGATGCTGAAAAGGAGGGGGGTGGGGAAAGGAGAGAGATTCTCGGAAATCTTAAAAAGAGTACTCCACCCGGTTCTTCTAAATCCTGACCCTGTTTTATTGAAACAATATCATTTTCAACAGCTGTTTTGAGCCCTCAGATGCCAATTTCTCGAAAGTTCCGGTAACTCGGGGCCTGAGGGCATATTTTAAAATCAAAATGCAGAGCACAGAGGAGCAGGTTGTGGTACCCTAACAAGTCCATTTTATTTTTTTAGCTAATAGTTTTATTCAATACTTTTCTTAACTTTTGGAATTCCCCATTATGAATGAAAAGACAACAGCTTCACCGGGTCCGTTAAGTTACCGGGACCTTTGAGAAAGAGGCCTTTGGGTTCATAAAGTTGTATTTGTAACAATCCCTGGCACTTTGTTTCTGGATGAAAAAGCTTTGCGTCAGTGCCGAATATAATTTTATTATATAGATACTGATGAAATAGCAGGATTTTTTCCTTCTATTAAAAAATCATATCTTCATCGCGTGCAGTGAAGATACTATTTTTATCTTTCACATGTGAGGATATTAGTGTCGCCATGGTTAATAACAAGATTTTTCTTGATTTTTTCTCTTTTTATTTTTCTCTTGTTCATTAGAATTTTGACCTTTTGGGACAGGAGATATAAGTATTATTGTCTTTATTTCTCCTTTATAACTTTATATCCGAGTTTCATGACATTTTTGAGATAGGCATTTTACGATAGGTGACCACTTTAATTGCACTATTTTGCTGTTTCGAAAATGAATAAGAAAAAGTTGTGTTTTACGTGGAAATTTCATCAGTATCTATAAAATAAACAAAACATTACATGGCCGCTTGGGGATACGAATTTTATCTTCTCGTGCTGAAAGTATCTCTCACTCGTTCGCGTCGCTCTCTCGTGAGAGATACAGCACGAGAAGATAAAATTCGTATCCCCAAGCGGCCATGTAATATCGTCCATATTCACAAGAAACTAAACGATCTATTTTGTCTCCGTCTTTTTTTTTTGCTATTAATTTGGGGCTAGAAAGATAAGCAGATACACACGCCCTCAATATCCAGAACCAAAATTGTCAAAATTTACGCCTGTCACCGAAAAAAATAGGTCATTAACATTTTTCGAGCGTGGACAAAGAGTATAATGAATCGAACCCCGATTAACTGTCAGGGGGGAGAACTCCCATAGGCTATCGCCACTCTCGAAAACATGGCGATAAATAATGATTAATCTCTGAGATGAGAGTAATTCTTTTTAAACTGGCTGCCAATGGAGTGGGGGTGGGGGAATCATTAGGATATTGCAGAGCCTTGTAAGGGGGAGAATCAGGTAAATTTTATTATGACACAACCGATTAGGGAACTTAAACAGTCAGGACGGCAACACCAAGGATGACGTCGATTAAAAAATGAAAAAATGAGTTTCTACTTTTAGTTAAGATTTCGAACATGGCTGCATGTGTTTACCGTCTCATAGGGCGCCAGAACTCAAACTCAACATAACGCATAAAAGTAGCGTTGAGTTCCAAATGTAAATTAAAGTAAATTGACACCGCGATTTCGGTTCGCAGACGACGCAAACTTTGGGGATTTCACGTTGTTGTTTTGCAAAGGACGGCTAAGAAATGTACAAAGTTTTAAAACGCACGTGCTGGGCTATTGTTCTGCCAATTAGATCTATTGTTTTTCCATGTTCTCGTTGCCGTCGCCGTCCTGGTTTTCCAAATTCCCTAATTCATTCGACGGCGACGGCAACGAGGACGTGGAAAAACAAGAGATCTAACTGGCAGAACAATAGCTACGCGCGTCCGTTTAAAACTTTGTACGTTTCTTAGCTGTCCTTTGCAAAACAACAACATGAAATCACCAAAATTTGCGTCGTCTGCGAACCGAAACCGCGACGACAAATTGTTTTAATTTCCATTTGGAACTCGACGCTACTTTTATGCGTTATGTTAAGGTTGAAGTGTGGCGCCGTGTGTGTGGCGCAAACACATACAGCCATTTACGAAATTCTAATTAAAAAAGTAGAAATTTATTTTTTAATCGACGTCTTCCTCGGCGTTGACTGCTTAAGGTCCTTAATAAATAATGAACAGTCCCTTAACATTACGCGCAGTGCAGCTCTGATAGAAATTGTTAATTTGCACGTTTTCACAACAGATTGCGAAAAAGAATTATTTCACAGTAGACGGTACTTCATTGCTAAGTCACTGATTAATAGGAGGCTAATTCAATAGGGATTCTTTCTCTTCTTACTTTTCTTTTGACAATCTCTTTTAATTTTGAAATGTCTCTCTCTACACCCTCTTCAACACTCGTGGGGAAATTCAGGTGTCATTGCCATTTGAGTCAAGATAAAATTGATTGCAACGACTTCACGTTTAGGAAAAATAGTTGATTGTACAATAGTGAAGGATTGTTCCGTTACACAGAACAAAGAGCCGTCAATTTCAACAATCTGGCTATTATCAAGCCTAAGAGAAACAACGACGCCAGCAAAAACACCTTGCAATTCGTACCGTCAATAGCTGTGTCTAATGTAATGAGTTTGGCGCCAAAAATAGACGAACTTCGTATTTTTTTGAACACCCACAAGTTTGATCTTTGTTTTATAACGGAGACATGGCTGAAAGATTCCATTGATGACAGCGTAGTTGACATTAGTGGCTACAACATCATAAGCAAAGATAGGACCCACAGGCTACATGGGGGTGTGGCTCTATATGTAAAAGATTCCATCAAATTCTCAATTCTACGGGACTATGAGTTCCCTGACCCCGAGGGCCCTGAAGTTTTGTGGGCCAAGATCACGCCCAACTGATTGCCTCAGGGTTATAGCTGCCTTATCATTGGTACAGTATACCATCCTCCACCAGCTGCCAAAGATGAGCCCCTCCTTGATTACATGATGGATTCTCTCTCTAGGATTGAGAGTGATATCCCAGGCGCAGGTATAATTCTCGCTGGCGACTGGAACAGGGCAAATGTTTCACCAGTTATTAAGCAGTTCCGCCTCACGCAAGTCGTCCATTTTCCAACAAGAGGGGATCGTACACTCGACAGAGTGTTAACTAATCTTACAGAACACTATGAGAAACCTTCCCCATTCTCGCCATTCGGACTATCCGATCATTGTACTGTTGGTTTGTTTCCAAAAATTAGATCGAAGGCCAATATTCCTGCAAACAGAACGGTTACTACACCTGCTGTTAACGCTGAGTCCAAACAGGCTTTTGGTCGTTATATGACGGGGGTCGACTGGTCATTAATCGACACTATAGATAGCGTCCAAGAACAGTATGCTCACTTCAGTCATCTAATTCACATAGGGTTAGATTCTATCCTTCCCAAAAAGCGAGTTAAGTTCCACCGAAAGGACGCACCATAGATTTCACCCAAACTCAAGGCACTTATAGCACACCGTCAAAGAGCATATTACCAAGACAACAAACCATTGTTCCACTACTACCGGAACAAAGTAAACAGGGAACGGAAGCTCTGCAAACGCTCTTATTACAACACTAAAGTCAGCGTTTTGACCGAAAACAATCCAAAAATGTGGTGGTCCGAATGTAGGCGGTTATGTGGAATGAACAAAACATCTACAAGTGTCGCAAATCAGCTCCTAGCAAGTAAACCAGCTACCTCAATCAACCTTAAGATCTTGGCTAATGAAATCAATACAGCTCTGATAGAACCTCAAGCTTCGTTTGACCCACTTTTAGATGATATTGAAACTGTGAGCACTGAGGGTTTTAAAAATCCCATTATTTCACTGGAAGCTACCTTCAAATGCCTTAGTACGGTCATCTCCTCCAAAGCTGGGGGACCAGATAATATCCCAAACTGGGTCTTGTGTGACTTCGCTCCTGAGCTCGCTCAACCCCTTCGTTGTATCATCAATTCCTCTATTAGTCAAGGCACTTTACCGGACATTTGGAAATGTGCAAACATCACCCCTCTTCCCAAAACAAAGACAGTTGAGGATTTGAGACCTATTTCATTGACGCCAACGTTGTCCAAAATTGCCGAACATTACGTCGTCCATGAACATGTGAAACCAGCACTTCTGAAACGCCTGGAACCCGATCAATTTGGGTGTATTCCAGGATCCTCCACTGCGCACGCATTAATAAATCTGATGCACAATTGGGCGCAAGCAACAGACGGAACGGGGAACACCGTGCGGATCTTTGCGTTGGACTATAGAAAAGCCTTCGATCTGATAGACCACAGCCTCTTGCTATCGAAACTCTCGACCTACAACATCAACCCTTACATCATTAATTGGATAATAGCCTTTCTTAAAGATAGGAAACAAAGGGTCAAACTTGCACATGATTGTCTCTCAGAGTGGGGATCGGTCCGAGCAGGAGTACCGCAGGGAACAAAATTGGACCGTGGCTATTCTTGGTTATGATAAACGATTTGAAAGTACCATCAGCCAGTGATTCTATAAAATATGTAGATGACACGACAGTGTATGAAATCATAAGCAAAGGTGGTCCTAGCAATGCTCAGTCTATGATAAACGAAGTAGCTGCCTGGTCAACACTCAACTCATTTCAACTCCATCCGAAAAAAATGTAATGAGCTAAGAGTTTCCTTTGTGCGCTTCCCTCCTTCCTACGATCTCATAGAAATTAATGGCTCTAAGGTTAGTGCCGTTAGTGTCGTGAAATTACTGGGTGTGTATTTTCAAGACAACCTCAAGTGGAACACTCACGTTACTGAGACGATTAAAAAGGCCGCTAAGCGCCTTTACTTTTTAACTCAGTTA
Organism: Stylophora pistillata; assembly: GCF_964205215.1. Lineage (NCBI taxonomy): Eukaryota > Metazoa > Cnidaria > Anthozoa > Scleractinia > Pocilloporidae > Stylophora > Stylophora pistillata. Next base: position 1,174,375 of record NC_142530.1, read on the forward strand.
AAGCGAGCTAAGGTACCATCACCAGAATTAGTAAATTTTTATGTTGCTTGTATTCAATCTGTCTTACTTTATGGATGTCAGGTCTACCATTATAGCCTCCCCAATTATTTGAGCTTAAGTTTAGAGCGTGTCCAAAAGAGAACCTTGAAAATTATATACGGTTATGATAATCATTATAGAGAAGTGCTTCAGATGGCAGAGCTGAAAACCCTAAGGGATCGGAGAGAAGACCTTTGCTTAAAATTCTTTAACAACATCGTCTCCAATCCCTTGGATTGTTTGTACCACTTACTGCCTTTCGATAACCGAGATCAACTTATGGAGTTACGACAACGCAGACCATTTAGAGTTTCCTTTAAAACAAATCGGTTCAGAGATACTTTCATTCCAGCAAGCGCAAGACATTTTAACTAACATTTATTACAATTGTATATGTAAATTAGTTCCCTTTTAGGTTTGATTTTATTGTATAGTTCTATTGCATAATCTGTACACCTTTGCAATTCAGCTTCCAGCTGCTATTAAGGTATTCTTCTCAATAAACGTCTGTCTGTCTGTTCACGTCTGTCGATTCTCATTTCTTTCGGCAAACAAGACAAAATAAGCCTATCGCATATCACATGCATATGATCAGGATTAATAAGATTTATTGTGGAAGTATGCGATAAAAAATAAAAATTAAGTTTGTCTGAGAAGCTGTTAATTAGCGGTCCTACGCTGCATTTAAGCAATAAATTAATTAATACACAACTCGCGGGGCCATTGAGAAAGGTTTCTCTGTAAGGAAAGGTTTTTACCGTGCTCTAGTGGTAGGCGGTAATAGCTCGAGTATTTTCCGAGGTGTGAGAAATTGATATCAGAATTTTTGATTTGAACGCGAACCTCGGCAGGTTTCAGAGCATATCCTTGCAGTTGATTTTGCGCTTTGTCCAAGCAATTTATATATATATATATATATATATATATATATATATATATATACAAATATAAATATTATGAGAGGAAAAAAGGACGTAACTACATTTCCCGACAAGCCTGTTTCGTGAATCGCTTCACTCTTCAGGGGTTTCAGGGGTTTAATGAAACCCCTGAAACCCCTGAAGAGTGAAGCGATTCACGAAACAGGCTTGTCGGGAAATGTAGTTACGTCCTTTTTTCCTCTCATAATATTTATTCTGCTCTGCTTCAACGTATTGAGCACTGTTCCACGCGAAAATCGACTTGCAGACTTCCTATATACAAATATATATATATACATATATACATATATATATATATATAAATACAAATGTGAAAGAAGGAAATTGTTACTAGTTACTCGAGTTTCAGGCTCTAGGCGATCATCTGTCTGATGCACATTTCTGCATCGAGCACTCCAAGGACAAGTGAAACAGCTTTATTTCTTGTTTATTCGTTTATATATCTAATTATATATATATACTAATTGTGAATTGTAGCCAGCACTGTTATATGTATATGCCGTATTTAATCGAATAAGCGCCGCCCTCGATCATGCGCCGCCCTCGATCATGCGCCGCCCTCGATCATGCGCCGCCCTCGATCATGCGCCGCCCTCGATCATGCGCCGCCCTCGAATAAGCGCCGCATCTGGGACAAAAAAAGTTAATAGGCGTCGCCCTCGAATAAGCGCCGCGCCCCCGATGCGGCGCTTATTCGAGGAATTCCATACAACAGGGAAAAAAACTATAAAACAATTTTAACACATCATCGGCAATTTATATTTTTTAAATGTGATGTTCTTTAGTTCAAAGTGACTGTATTTCTTTGCTCGGGTTATCATGAAACGCTCGGGGCTTTTTCACCGCATGAATTTCTCTCGTAATTCTAGATTTACTATCAGTTTAGCATCAGTCCATAGGAAAGTTGACAGATAGAAAGTGTACTGTTGAATAAAAATATAGAAAAAGTAAATTTGTCTGGTACAATTTTTAAATAAGCGCCGCCCTCGCATAAGCACCGCACTTGTGGTGCGTAAAATTAAATGAGCGCCACGGTGCTTATTCGAGTTAATACGGTATATATGGCCAAAAAAATCGAGGAAACCCGAAGACCGAAAACCGAAAACCAAGCTCTAAAGCTAAGCGCTTCTCGACCCATTTCTCCCTCTCTTATTAGAGGGGGGACCTTATTAGAGGATTTACTGTATGCGCTGTTTAACAACCATACCATGATCGTTCAAAATCTGGCGTTCACTTGTTTTCAAAAGTCTGCTGCGATCTCTGATGAATACTGAGTGGAAATATTTATCAATAGTTCAAAAATTTTCTCGTCGGTAGAGAAGAAATATCGAACAAGCCTGTTTTGGTCTGAAAGCCCAGTCAGAACATAACAGTTATACTCATCGGCGACTGATGCGAAGTTGTTGGAATTCATGGTACAAAATGCTATATGGGTTTGTGTATGGAGTTCAAGGATCATTTGTGAGGAAAACATTTTTTATCAGCGACGCATCACACCGGTCAGTTTGCTACCATGAGTTCCGTAGGACAAAGGAATAGAGTGACGTAAAATATAGTCCGTTAAAAATCACTCATATGTCTTCGAAAAAGAGATTAAGGAAAAAAATAAGACATTTTAAAAAGGAAGCTTTAGTTGCAGTGTAAATTATACCAAAAAAGAGAAGATTTTGTGCAGAAGTTATCAATACAAACTACAATGGCTCTACCTTCTAGTGCATTTGGTCAGTCATGATGTAAGAGAGACTCTTCGAAACATAAATCTGTTAAAGTATATAGGAGTTTTTTTTTTCATCTTTTTTTATCGGCAATTATTTTTCGGCCTTTTGACAAGTTTAAGGATTAGAACTCTACTTATCAGTGTGCCGAATAAATAAAAAGCCGCAGTGGAATTTTTCTTTTGATCTAAAGGGTAACGGACATATTTTTCATAAAAAAAAACCACCCTGATTGTTCTTAACATTTGAGAGAACTTTGCCAAATTCTCTCCAAGAACATTTCCTATCTTAGAAAAGATCAAGCTAGAGGTTCTTCAACAGTTAAACGACGGTAAAAGTTCCGAAACGTGAAAATGCAGGATAGAATTAATGAAACTTCATTTTCATTTTCATTTTTCTTTGCCCGCAGGAAACGGAAATCAGAGAACGAAAGCTGATATATTATGGTCGGCATTATCAAGAAAGATAGATAAATGACGAAAGACTTTCGCATCCGAATATTATAATAATAATAATAATAATAATAATAATAATTATATATTTATATTGCGCAAATTAACAGGTGGATATGATCAAATACGCATCACAACACTTTTCGGGGGACTTTGGCCGGACTGCATCAGCAGTTTACAAACAATCGAAGGAAACTTATTTGAGGATGCCCCTTCCCCCCCAATTCCCAGTAAACAGGCCAGACCACATCACAGTAATCTCGTGAGTGGGTTCTTTAACGTCCCCTGCCTAACCAAATTAACTAATTAATAGATGCAGGAGACGGGACCTACGGTTTATTCGTCCTTATCCGAGAAGACTAGAATGTCCATCCATTTCTTGATATTATAGAAAGGTAGCGCATTCTCCTCAGTTATTTTAAGACCTTGAGTGTTGGTCCGGCCGGGGCTCGAACCATCGACCTCGACCTCCCGCACAACAGTCCAGCGCTCTAACCATTGAGCTAACCGGGAGGCGGTGAAAAATACTTTAGTGAAAAATTTTGAGGCACATGGATTCACGAAAAATGTTGTTCATTGGCCACGATCGGGGTGAAAAGCAAAATTTTGATTATTGGTTCGGTTCAGTTCTCTTCAGAACTGTCTCTCCACAGGGAACCCACACAAGCGGCGTATCTGGACGTTTGTTCGAAATATAAAGAAATGTATGGGAGAATATTGAAGAGTCGTAATATCGTAGACTTATATCAAGGAATGTCTATGTTAAGGCTCAAAATAAATGTAAACCTACCTCACTTGCTGTGTATTGTCGTTTCTGTGGTTCTAAATGGCGAATTTGAGCGATTCAGGGTAGATTTTGCGTTGAGTGTACAGTAAATAATATCAATAATATTACCGGATTTGGACGCCACACTAGTGTTTGGTGTCAAAGCTACCGTATCTCTGGAAGGAATCTGTGTTGTCTGAGACCAAAGATTCAGTGTAGAATATTCAAACTTGTCGATCTTGTATACAGATGAACTTCTACAAATTGCAAAGTTTAGCCATAGAACGCCGGCTTTGTGTTCAATGAAGTAAAACGTGTTTTAGAGTTCAATGGAACAATGCCGACTTATATTCTCCGTCGTCCACACGTTTGAACAAACTTAACAATTGAATACAGAGGTAGAAACTGTTCGACCACTGAAACAGTGGAACATATACAGAATGCCCAAAATATAAACGTGATTCACATTAAAACAAGTTTTTCTTCGGAGAAGTAAATATATTGACACGATGAAAGAAAATCTACAAGGAATGAGAAACGCACTAAACGCAGAACGCTGGAAAAAGAAGCTTCGAGTTTGTTTCAAGGAAGTTGGACAAAAAAACGTATCACAACGCAGGGACCGTGATCGCCATTAGGCTTGACATATGCGTATGATTTAGGACGTTCCTTCTGATTTTCTAAACTTTCCGTCCGATTCTGGAGGCTTCCGCTCAATTTCGGAAGCCATCGTCTTATTTCGAAGACTCTCATCCGATTTCGGAGACCGCCATCAGATTTCGGATATTTCCATACGAATCTGTACACTACCGTTTTATTTCGAATCTCTATAAATTTATTTGGTATTGAATGGCTTAGATTGTTGTATTTCATTGTGTCTAGTCATAAACCATGGGTAATAATTGATTTGGCTTTTTTTTTTTACTGACCCACTTGTAAAATATAGGATATATTTATCCTTTTGTGTGTATACGTTGAGGGACACTCATTAGCCTGTAAGGAGCATAGAAATTGTGTGGACTCATGTCCACGCGCGACACGTGACTCGCGAGTGTCATGTTCAAGTACGTGGCTTTCAAGTCATGATTACGTTTGTTTTAGATTCTCCTTCCCGTAACAACTAAAATCATGAAATACAGAGTCGTATCCGCCTGTTATCTCTATTGTCGTTTGTTTGGTTCACTTTAACGCAGCACTTTCAAAGAATATATAGGCTGAACTGGCAGATTTCACCAACCTTAAACCTCGTTCGTTTCGTGTTACCAGAGTACGGTGGTTTTCCGTTGTGTAAACTCCGTGTTCATTGTGAAACAGGTTGTTTTGCCGCCGTGATCATCAGATCCAACCAAAATACACTCTTTTTTCGTTGTCTCTATCGATCGCACCTATCGACACATCGATATATCAACCGCTTCCATGACACATCAACAAACAGGGCCAACTAAGAACTACTGCCGGACAGTTCCAAAGGCCGTTTTACGTATGATGTGTCTCTCAGCGGATATCAGCTTTATTTTGATTACGCTCGCATGAAATGCCAAACAAATCGCACACATGCTTTCCTGTGTTGTGTCTTAAGATGAGGCAGACACGGTTTTAATGCATTTTTCTGTCCAATCCCTTAATCCTGGAGTTCTGTTTCATGAATTTTTATTACTCCACACACGTGTGATGAAAGTCGGCATAAAACTTTTAATCATAAGTTTCCGTCTTAATTCACTGGATTACTAAACGTTTATGGAAATGAAATATACGCTTCAGATCATTTTCAGTAAAGAAAAATCCCTTTAAAATTCCATCTGGTCTTAGAGTTGCATCAGACATGCGCTTATTTTCCGGAAACTTCCTAAAAGAATTGTAACCGAAATGTTAATCTTCACTTCCTTTCGCAAGAAGACCCCTGCCTATATATTTTAGCGATAAAAAACTAATTGAAGTCATTCGTACATCAGAATACATCATGTTTTGCGTTCAGTATAGCTTGGGCAACAAAGTTTCATGGTTGTTATAAGTATGAACGTTTTGCGCTACTAAAAAAAATCTTAGATCTTAAAGTGATGTTTCCGAATAAAACTTCTGGTGGGAAGCACGAAGGCAGATAAACATCTCAAGCTTTTGTTGGAATAAGAACCTACTTAAAAGAATTTTCTTAAAAACTACCAGGTATATATATTTATCAAAACAAGACAAGGGGAGAAAAACCGTAGGGGTTATTTTCGAATTGTTTAGTCAGTATAACTTTCTGTCTCAGGTAATATGATACTCCTGCAATAGAACGCGCCCGATGTTTTTATAATACATTAAAAATGACCGTATTCAAAGCAATTCAATCTCCCGATAAACTCTATACAATAATTGTTTCTTCTGGAAAAATTTCAATCTGAAAAAAAAAAAAACGCCTGCGAACTTGTGTGGCTGCAACGAGGCCGCTGCCTGAGAATCACTGGTCATCAGAATTCAGACAATAGAACACGTGTGTAGCAAATCCTTCGCTTTGTTTCCAAAACAGTGAGACGCTGTGCATTGTAACGAATAAAAATGGAGGAAAGTTCCAATCTAATGTAGACCGCAAAAGCTGCTTTCGAATTTTAAAAGTAGCCCGAATTTTTTTCGAAGCGTAATGGTGGATACGCGCATTCCGCATTGGCGTCAGTGCGCAACAATAACCGTTCCTTAGTAGCAGCAATGCGCTTACCGTAATTGTTCCAGTTGATACTTAATTATTGCTGCACGCGTGCCAAACAATATATACTCAATTATTCCTGTTATCAAGAGTAAATACAAAGTACACAAGGTGTTTCTGAATACAAAAAACGCGTAACTTTTTCTTACTAATATGTCTATCATTAAATTCATATCAGGGAGTGTAATTCACAGTCGCGGACCGGGTGCGATGTTGGCGGCGTGTTCTCCCTTCTTTCTTTCTTTAAAACAAGTGCTGCCACTCGCTCCTCTCTGGTCGCAATGGGAAATGTAAATATATATTTTACACGGCATTTTATACTTACAATACTCATCTTGGCTTTTGGTAAGTTGTTCTTTTAGTGCGAGATAGATTTCTGATTGTTATTCTAACCCTAAACCCAGGCTTGTCGTCACAAGAAATCTTCGAGAAATCTTCGGTAACTTTGAAAAGCATTTTTTAAAACCTTTCTGATCACAGAGTTTCTAAAGCTGACTTTTCGAGCCTTAGCCCTTCGTCAGAGCCAGTGTTTCAATCCAATCTAGTGTTTCGTTCCGACGGCTTTTACAATTTTCTCCGGTGGCCAATTCACATCAAAACCAAATTATCTTGTAATATCCACTACCGACGCGGCAACGGAATTTCTTTAGAACTAACCCTCTCGATAACTCTAGCCATAAAGTTATGCCTGAGCTAAGGTTTAATAGGCAGGGGTCGGACTTACGCTTTTGGTGTTTACATTGGACATAAAATCTGTCATCGCGTGCTTGCGACAAGTGCGACCCTTTTGTCGCAACCAGACATAACTATGTCCGAAGGACCTAAAGATAAAAAAAGCCGATGTCCTGCCTCGAGGCAGGCCATATCTCGTCTTATCGCCTTAAAATAACAATTTTTGTTTTTCTTCTGTCGCAACGTCGATCAAATCTGAAATACTAGCAAAAATTTGGATTTTCGCAATTCAATATTTTAGTCACAGGTTTTCTCGACACACGTTTTATCTGGTCCCTGTGGCGAATTTCAACCCATACCAATTTACAAATTTGCACTATTCCCCTGATTATTTTCAGTATGGGAATGGCTTCTTTTCACCCTTTGGCTCGCAGATATTTTCCCTTTTTTTCGCAACCGTCGACGTCGGTTTAAAGCGGCAAGAGCCAACATTTGCCGTTGGCGAGTGTTGTACAATGCGTACAAATCAATAAGGTTTTGTGCATTGAAAAAATTAAACAGAGAATGAAGAAATGTCGCTAATAAAACTAGCACCAGCTTCATGTCTACAAAGTTTTATTTGGTGCTCTTTTCGCGCGTGAAATATTAAGAGTTGACAGTCTAGTTTCAAATATCCTTTATGTCGCACAAGTGCGACCTCCATGACTCCCGTGGTGTAAATGTCGCGACGACATATTTGTAGGACAACTTATGACGCGACATAAAAAAAAAGGCCACAGTGCGACCCCTGCCTTAGTTAACCAGTTTTGTTAACTTAACAACAGTTGTTTACAACACAGGATCCTAATATGTGTGCATGAGATAATCGATAACAATGAGACACAGGAAGTTTAAATTACATTTGCTTTGACTTCGGCCGTGTGTGGGAGGGGGGGAGGGGGAGGGGGGAGGGGGGAGGGGGGAGGGGGAGGGGGGAGGGGGGGAGGGGGAGGGGGGAGGGGGAGGGGGGAGGGGGGGAGGGGGAGGGGGGAGGGGGGAGGGGGGGGAGGGGGGAGGGGGAGGGGGGAGGGGGGAGGGGTGGAGCTCACGCCACTAAGTTCCCGATAATGGGAAGTTTTCAGGGTGTAGTGGCATAGAAAAGTTAAATGGGGGCTGGGACACACTAATATCCTGTTGAATTTGCATGCTGACCAGGTTGTTTTGTTATAATAAAGCATCATTTATTTCCAAGATGAAAAGGACATCAGGACTCCCTTTCCTCTTCAATCCGTTTTCACGAGAAGATGCCTACTACACCAGCGACTAATTGTTATTTTTTCTCGCCAAAAAAAGAGGGATTCGCATGCACCCTGGACCTAATTTCGTGCCCGGATCCTACCGTGTTACTGTAATTGATCTGTCCCACCGCTTGGCCGTGGATGGTCTGGGTAAAAGATTACCCTAGACCTTCCCCCTATTCTGTTTGTCCTCCCCTTTTCCCTCGAGAGTATTCCGATTGCAGATCTCCTGAAACCGCTGTTATATTAAACATGCTAGCATGAGTCGCAGTTAAATTGCAAACCAATTTATTGTCAATTTTTTTTCCGGTTCATATCATAGACATTGCCTCCGCACTCGGCAGCCGCTCTTGTGTATCTTGTCGGAAATCCTCTGCACATTGTAACAAGATAACGGGTGTATGTAACAGCAACTGCGGTCGAACAAAGCTTTGTAGAAGAGCAGACGACTTATGCCTCGCAACGTGGCGTTGGAAAGGCCAAAAGTTGTTGATGTTCACAAGTTGTTTTCCTCTTCCTCCTTTTTCCAATCCCTCTCATTACCAAGCGAAGTGCGAGTCAAAGACTTTACATGGAACGAGAACTTGTTTGTGTCAGGGTAGCAACTGCAACAGAAATCCAATCGAGCCTGTCAGGGACAACGCAAAACAAGCTTTTGGAAGAGCAAAACCGAAAGTTTTGCGGCAAACAAGTGAGTACAAGTTTTTTTGAAATAATTGTACTTTTTTGCAGAGTTTTCTTCTTGTCGAGCGTAAATTGTACGGATAACTTTGTAAACTTAATTAAACGCTCTTAAAGGTTTTTTGTTTATAATCAATCGTTTTTTAGAGCTCCGTGGCACACGAAACTGAGGCCATTTTTATGGTCTCTGGTACCCGAGACAACCTTCCCCGTCAAGGCGACTATAATTTCTTTGGAGTTGTGTGTTGTAACAGCTGGTCCGTAATCATTTTTTGTGTAGACGTCATATTTCGGCGGTGTCCAGAAACAAATTCAGCCGTTTTCGTTTGGGCGGCAAGCCAAAGTGTTTATTTGAGAAAACGTTGTCCCGCCTGATTGGGTTACTCTACCTGCCGAGGCGAGACAACTCGCCCTAGCTTCCAAGTTGTCTCGTCCCCCGAGACGAGCTCGCCATACTTCAGCCCTCTCCGTTTATTTTCTCCGCTTTATTACATAAATTTTAAAAAGCACTAGTGATTCTTGCCATCTGATTGGCTCTTAGCAGTGTATGTTACTTACGAATCGTGCAAAATAGCGCCTTTTTCCAGTTGAGCCTTAAGAAACAGCCGTAAACAAATGGTCACTAGCATCCCAAGACGATCACGTTTACTATTTTTACCTTGAAGATGTACGATCTCCCCCTTACAGAAAACCTCAAATTTGTTCACCATTTGTCGTGCATTTAGGGAATCTTACTAACCCAGACGTTTTCTCAAGTAAGAAAAAGGAAACAACACCAGAACCAGAGATACAAAAGAAATCAAGTCAAGACATTTCTACAATTATGTGGATCAGTGTTACTGCTGCGCTGATTTTAGTGCTTATCACTGGGCTGATAAATTGCCTTCGAAAATGCAGCGATCCTGTGGATACCAAGTTAATGGAGGTAGCTGAAATTTTCACTCCGACTGGAGTGGACACTAAAGGGACTATGACAGCTTCTAGAGCGAGAGAGCTTGTAAGTTTAGAACAGGTGTTGTCCCAAGGAAGGTATGCTACTGTTTGGAAGGGTCGCTTTAAAGAACAGCTTGTTACTTTGAAGGTTTATCCAGAAGCAGCCAGATTGTCCTGGCAGAAAGAATGCGCCATATATGAGTTATTGTCCGGAGAACATCCAAATATTTCAAAGATTATTCACAAGGAAATTATTGGAGGAACAGACGAACCACTTTGGTTAGTTATGGAACATTGCGAGAATGGTTCACTTCGAGAATATCTGCTGAAGAAAGTTTTGAGTTGGAGAGAAGCAATCTTCTTGGCCAGCGGTTTTACACGTGGCGTTGCCTTTCTCCATTCGGAAAGCTTTGCCGATGGTCGTGCGAAAGTTGCTGTCATCCATCGGGATTTGAAAAGCACTAATATTTTTTAGTGAGGAAAGATGGAACTAGCGTTATCTCCCACTTTGGCCTGGCTTTGTCACTGGGCTGTACTGAAGATGGAAGGGAAAAGGTAGGAAGGTTTAGAATAGAGCTGTTAGAGGCGCGGCGGAAGACAAGAGGTGCTTTGCGTGGTGGCTAGGCAACACGAGTCTCCCATAATTCCACACACAGTGCACTAAGGCCAAACGAGTGACAATAAATCTTATATTTCGCAGTTTTGATGAGGAAGAGGTGGAAAGGAGAGGGTTCATCTGGAGTATTAGGAGGGTGGCTAAGTTCAAAGGTAAATTTCGAGATGGGGGCTTTTTAGAGAGTGTATGGTACCTAACTTCGTTCCAGGGCCTTTCTTCTTTCCGCTGTTGGGAGCAGAAAGGAGAGAGAGCCTAGAAAAGAAGTTGTAGGTTTTTTTTGTTATTTCTTTTAACTCAGAAATAATTGTTGATCATGTGATTTTGACAGATGCAAGTTGGAACATTTAGGTACATGTCTCCTGAGGAACTGTTAACCACTGTTGACTTAGACAGCACAGAAACCTTTAAACAAATGGATATTTACTCCATGGCACTAGTTCTTTGGGAAATTGTTTCGCGGTGTGCAGTTGCAGGTAAGGTAAATTTTCTAGAGTATGCTAAACATGTAAATTTTCCCAACTAAATTGCAGAAAAAAAATTCAGTACGATGATGTTGTCTTCGGGGTAGATTTATCCCAGGAGCTTTTCGGTTTTCAAGATGGCGGCTCCCTAGGCGAAGACCACGTAATGTGGTTGGTCCAGATTGTGCTATTGGTCAACAACCTGATTTTTGCATTACAAATTATTCGCGGTGGTCCGATTTTATTTAAATCACCAGTGTGATTACAGAATGGGCCATTTTTGATATATTAGTCCTAGATCATACTCGCGATTATCAAATGAGACTCCTTCTTCGTGGTTCTCTCGGTCATTCAATCACTTGTATGATTACAAACCTAATAATATAAATGAAGAAATTACGCGCGTTTGATTGGCTGAAAACGAATGCATTTTCATGTAACACGAGCGCAAATTACAAATAGTGCGGGCGCATGCTGTCAAATTCTCGTCGGTCTTGACTTTCTGTGATGCTTTTTCCATGTTAATTGATACTAAGAAATAACATAATTTCGAGTGCAATTTGGTGTAAATAGGCACTTATAAATTCTTCAAAGACTAATATTGTACTCACCTTACAGGCTCGTGCAATTTTATTGTCTTTGAAAAATTCACTCTTGCTCATTTATACCAAATTGCACTCAAAATCATGTTATTACCTGTAAAAAGTGGAGTAAACGTAGTACTCTTACCATTATCAATATGATTATACAACCTAAAGGCCCTTTTTATTTCAGATCATAGCCCTAGTTCGTATAGACTACCGTTTTCGGAAATGGTCGGTACCGATGCAACAGTGGGTGATATGGTTGAAGTTGTTGCACTGCAGCAGTACAGGCCTCAGTTTCCGCGCACTAATTACGAGGTAAGGTATGATCAAAGAATATAACAGCGGTATCTAACAATGTTTATATTATAATCTGAATAATACACGCATTTTGATCGGTTCTTAACCATGATCTCTTGGGAGACACACGCATAGACGATGCCATGCACCATTAACAACATTTTACTTTTTTATCACATAATACAAATAGATTTCATTTTGCCGTGGGTCTGTATGTTATTATAACATAACCAAAGTAAAGCGTGCGCTCTGATTGGTCAATTCAGCGTTCACCATTTGCCCATGGGTGTACGCTGCTGACGTGAGCAAATGCTAAGACTAGTTTTCCGCGCGCGCTTGTTTTTTCTGGTCACGTGAGATTTGTTAAATAAAAGAAAACTCTTTTGCTATAAAACAAATGGTAAACGCCATAGTGTACACTGTTGAGTTATGGATGCACTTGGGAGGTTTGTTAAGCACTCAAGAAGTTTGAGTCGCTCTCGGCTATCGCCTCGCGCGACTCTTACGCTTCTTTCGTGCTTAGCAACCTCCCGCATGCATCCATAACTCTATAGTGTACGCTGTGTTGTTTACCGTTTGTTAACTAGATTACAGAAGACACCATAATGTAGTAAGAACATCAGTTACTCGCTCGGATATCTGTCCTGTGCTCCTTTTTAGTTCTTACCACATTTTGACGTCGTCACTGAACAGACGTAATGGACTGAATATTATGTGAGTTCTGATTGGTCGCTTCCTGTGATCTATTAGAGTAAATACGCATGGCTGTCGTCATACAGAAATAGTTTTCTTTGCTTTGAACAAGATGGCACAATTTCACCAAAGTTTTGGAAAGGAAGACTTTGAACAAATATAAATAAAATAACTGAGAGTAAGTGTAGTGTATGATGAAGAAAAAGAAAGCCAGCTTTTACTCGGTCGATGTAATTACCTATACAAATAGATTATTTTGGTTGGCGTTGCGTCTGTTCCAAAGGGACCATAAGCTCTTGGGCCACTTTTTTATTGACACCACAGCTTGGCACCATCTGTTACGTATAGCAAAATAGGATCTTTTTATTTTGTTTTCAGTAGCTTTGAATTGAAGTAAGAGTGTTATAATCCGCAAGCGCTACTACTCTTCCCTCTCCAAAAGACTTTTTAACAGTTTCTTCCCAGTCCCTCATTGCCAAATCAAGAAAAGCTTCGATCATGAACACGTTATGAAATTATACCGCTCTAGAAATCCTTTATTATTTTTAAATGATAAAACCGACTGTGGTTGCTGATAATTTATCATCTTCGATGACGTAGGGCTTAAAAGCATTCTGTCAGACAGTGCAAGAATGTTGGGATCCAGACGCTGAGGCTCGTCTCACTGCAGTCTGCACCCTAGTGAGGCTCAACGAACTGATGACGATGGTACATGCGCGTGATGAGGATTGCAGTGAGCCTGCAATGTCCAGGCGATCCCAATTTTGTTCCTGAACAAGTGCAGCCTTCGCAAGACTTGGTAGAGCCTTTACATAGCTTATATTACAGATCCAATAACTCAAGATTTCCCTTACAGATTGCACCACATGCCACACCTGTACGCAGCAGTTTAGCAGGTCTGCAAGGCGTACAAACAGTTGAAATATTTCGATAAGAGATCTATGATTTTATTGCACAATACGATTGAACCAAATTAAATAAACTGACCGGTGACCAAGAAAAAATTTGCGGAAAAAGGAATTCACAGAATTGTACCTTGTAGTAAAAAACATGCGCAAAAAACATTATCGCTTCGGCTTGAGAGTTTCTTCGAAAATGTTAGGCTTGGGCAATGCGAGCGCGAGCCGCGACGGCGCGGCGAGAGGTCTGCTAGGGGTATGGAGACTAGCAATGATAATTTAGTAGTGGCAGATGGAAAATCTCATCCCCACCCTGGCGACAGGCTAATTTTACAATGACGCAAAACAAGTCACGCAAACCAGCCCCAGACTACAGATAGTTACCAAAAAGTTGTTATCTTGGTAACCTTCAGTATCACGATACTTTCTGTCCCTAGTATTAGGTCAAACAAATCTCACATCTCGGAAATGTTGAGGATTGCGCGGGTAATGAGATGGAATGCAAGAAATACGATCAGATCGAGTTAGCCTCGCGCCAAATTAAACTTTGCTCAGGGTGAGAGAAAAAGAAGCGAAGCTGGGATTTTATTGCCGAGTCATATTAGCAACATAAGCCGTCTTTCACCGATCAGTATCAAGGAATTTTAACGACACAGTTCGCACGATCACAAAGGCAGATTGTTTCATCGCGTGATTTAATAACATTCAGACACAGGACCTTAGACACACTTGACAGCTAATGTACATTTCGAGCAATTGTTGCAACGCAACCGGCATGATTACAGTAATCTCTCTGTTTGCACGAAAAGTTAAAGATTTGTCCCAACACCTATCACGCCGTTCTTGATCATCTTCTTTCGTGACAAAGAGAACATTCAGATTCACAAAGGCATCTCATATTGAAGTTGACCCTTGACTCAACGCGTACCGCGTTGCATAGTACCTAATTGTTCAACATAGAGGATTTTCTATATCTTTCGTGTCACAGGCTACGCCGCTAAAACAATACATCATTCAGAAGCTGCTTTAGCAGACATTTGATCGCCGCATGAAAGCGCCTCACAATCCCTTCACCGAGCTCGCCTATTCTGTTTCACCAGTTGACAGATTTCGCTAGGTGAAGTCCGTCTTTTCCGAAAGTCTTGCGCCTTTGTCGGCCTCTTTGCTGGTGTGTTATGCTGTAAACGAGCAAATTGCACCAGAAGGAAACCGTTTGCGAGATCTGTCGGTCAAACATGGTCTCTAAGAGCAACCTCTCGTTGGCTCTGCGTTTGTTCTTAGTGGTGTTTCTTCTTCTGAACGATGTGCACGCCCAAACAACCGCACCTGGAGGCGAAGGAGAAGGAGAAGGAGAAGGAGAAGGAGCAGAGGAAGGCGGCGGACAAGGAGGACAAGAAGGTAGGAAGAGCCAATTTGATATACAATATCGTGAAAAATATGCTGTAAATCAAGAACGCTCGCATCTTTGTAGACACAGCTATTTGCATGTTCATCAAAGTTCTGCTAAATCATTTATTGCGGGGTATCTGAAATGCTATGCTTTGGCTGACCTTCGCATTTAACACATAGATTGTCTAAAAATAAGCAAATAAGGGGGATGTTTTCTTAACCTTTGTTAGTTACCTTAAACCCTACGAAGGACAATTGTGAGAATGAACTATGAGAACTTCACCAACTTTACCTATTTTGCAAATGTAATTATGGAATGGCGTAAGTTCGGCTCTCAAAGGCTGCTTTCATTGAAACAAAAGTCTACTGAGAAATTTTGATCATGGAGTCCGCAGCTTCGATATTAAAAGCTGAAATGGAAGGAATATAAATGCTTTCTGGAGGTTTTTGTTTACGTGCAGAACGCATTTCCTTGGTAGGTTTTTTCCGTTAGGCTATTTCAAACTAGAGAACAAATGAAAAGACAAAAGATATTGTTGGGTTGGATACATTATTCCTCTCTACCGATGAAAGGTTCCATGATTAGTTGTAAACATTGAATAGGCCACGATAATAAACATCGCGACGAAATAGAGACCGATGTTTTAGAAAACAAATAATTAAATGAATGTAAAGTTCGTAACTTGAAATCCCAAGTTATCTAACAAAGACCTCGCAAGTTGAATCCAGCTCACGCAATGTGGTAGAGAAGTTATCAGGAACGAATATAGTCGAGCGTAAGATTTGATCCCTCAGTAGTTCAGAGCGAGATGTTGAAAATTCTGCCTTCTACGGTTTTCAGAGCCTTTAGGTTCATACAGAATGTGAATGACTCTTTTTAATCCGAAATTGTCAAATGATACGTGTGAGAGGTAGTTATGCTTCGCGTACAGCAGTTTTAACAATAGGGCATTTTCTTCAAACTGTCTGCTTAAAATAAGTCACTCTACCGCTGCAAACTGCACACGAGAAATGTACCAACACCTGACTAATCGAAATTAATTTGCCAATTTTACAAATTCCTCTCAGTCAGGTGTTTCTCCATTCAGGGAAGTTTCCATTCAGAAAAAAAACAGAGACACAAGGCTTTTTTAATTATTCTTTATCCCAGTTTCACAAAGGTCTGTAAAGACGAGTTATTTCATGATGTCGTTTCCCGATCATGCGGGTTCCGATGATTTGACATTCTATTTTTATTTAGGCTTTGTACTTTCTAGTTATGGGTTTTGTTTTTCTTTTTGATCGATTGTTAAGGTCGGTTCTCCAACTTTTGAGAAAAGATTGTTGTTGGAGCACAAGTTTGATTGTGTTACATCAGAACCATCAGAAAATTTCTAAATCCTGTCCTGATCAAAAACTGAAAAAAAAAAAATTAAAATGTTGTTGTGCTTTTACATTTACACACTCAACATTTAAAACTAAAGCAGAAATTATTCTAATAAACTATTGAGACATCGTTGCCATAGTTGCGTTTCAAATCAGCTGTATTTGCAGAAATTTTTGCCTCACAGAGTTTGTTTGAACTCTCAAATCCATATAGTTGAGAAAAGTCAACAACATTATCGATAAAACACATTTAGTATGCCTATATACTCAAAGAAAGGAAAGATAATTCTGGTTATTTCAACAACAGACTGTCCACGAACGATAGAAACTGAGATTTATCCTAAGGGTTATCGGGGACCTCAGGGTTGTCTCGCGTGCAAGCGATGTAGCGCGTCCGGTTTAAACTGTAGATATCTAGACCCCTATATCAAATTAAAGCTTATAGGACTGGCTATCAGACTACACCAAAAATTATGAAAAAAATGAATTGTCGAATTTTTCACCACTTCTAAATATGAGCGCCCGAATCACCTTTTGAACGTTACATGTCAAAGCGAATTTTGTTTTTCGGTTATTAAATGTTCCTCCGTTTCCGGGGCCAATGCGTTCAAAAAACGGATCTGCGATTTGCCACATTCAACTTCAATGAAAAGTTACAGAACATTTTTGAAATAGGATTAAAAAAATGTGGAGTGATCGTACAAAAATCGCTCTTGAAAAAAAAAGTACCTAGAAATAAAAAATTGTGAAGGTGTAGTCTGATCGTCCGGGTGAGTGTAGTCCTGAGAAGGACTGTTGTCGGTGGCAGTGACTGACGTTTCGACAACCTGTGCGGAAGTCATCATCAGAGTCAAGTGAATGATTGTTGTCAGTAGAATGTTCTTATTCCAGTTCGTGTGAAATGATCGGTTGGTTTTGCCGTGATGTTATTGGCTGTAAGACTCAAGTAACGTAAGTCGGTCGTGATTGGTCTGTTTCGGTCTGTGGGTAAAGTTAGGTTGTTCTTTTTCGGTCGTTTGTGATGTTTATGTCGTGAATGAGTCGTTTGTATGGGGCGGGTAGTTGTTGACATCTGTTTAGGGGAGTCTGTTCTTAGTTAGTAAACCAACTTTCCAGAGTCAGTCGTTGAAAATAGTCAGTGCTGTAGGTTAGGCATTGCTATGATAAAAAGAAGTGTTACTTGAGTCAAAAATGCCATTTTGAGAACAGAAAAGAGTATCATTCAGGCCTGTTATTTATGGAAGAGGTGTTTGAGATGAACTTCCAGAGTTCTCTACCATTTTCCACTAATTTTGAGGTTGTTAAACTCTTTATAAGTTGGAAACCACAGTGATTTGGATAAAAATTTGAAACTATCATCAAACACTTTATAGTGCCTTTCTCCCTTCTCTTCAGGCTCAAATCCTTCCTAGACACTTTGTCTCATACATGCTTTACATGCATTAAACATCAGTGTTTGTTCACCGACTTTCCTCTTACTTAAAGATTCTAATTATAGCATGTTTTGCCCGTTTTGTTTTTTTATGTAAAGCTGACCAGCCCCCACCACCACCTCAAAAGGTAACTATAATTTAATTGTTGTTTTATAGGAGAGATTCTTTGAAAGTTTGGACAAAATGTGTTGTCCACGTGGTAACATTTAATTCAGTTTGCTAAGGGCCACAATGATCACTTTTCTGACCCGACCTACAGGCTTGGCAACAAGTTTTTGTACTCTCTATATTTTCCAATTCATATTTCTCCCAAAGAGTTTGTATCACTTCTTTTTCCAAAGATGAAAAAAGTCAGGCGTTCATAGTGCCCCTAGGGAGACACACCTGTCTAAACATTCCCTTCGGCACAATACACATATAGCTTTGTCTATACAACAAAAACAACCTTGTATCAATTAATGGAAGCTTTTCAAAGAACAAAAGTAATCATTTCAGCTGTAGTTGCAAGGACTAATTTCTCTTAGGTGGAAATGTTGTTTGATTTCCAGACGCCAAAGATTTCTGGATGGAGGTGATTTGACTTCCGGTCTAGTTCTCACTGGCAACCTCTACGGTCTAATTTTAATATTTTGTCTTTCTCAGATAGGGCCCCCTGGCGACCCTGGACCGAAAGGAGATAAGGTAACTGGATTTTAATTACCTGTAATCATTCCATAGCAAATATTTCGTGACATTTTACGCTCCAAACAATCACTTTCTCATTTTGCGTTGGCGAATGCTGGTCCATATATATATTCAGCAGCTTTACATTATTTAGTACGCTGTATAAGAGTACTTACAGTGTATCTAATAGGTGCAAGTTACGATGGTCACTCAAGGATGGAATTTTGACAGGAGGAGCTCTTTAGATTTAGTGCTTCAACTTATCTTCAATGGATTATTTTGCCATTCAATTAACTCCAAAGATTATTTAGTCTCTGCACGTGTTATCCCAGGCACATATGTAGTGTTAAGCTGTTATGATATCGAAGAATCAAGTTTACCTTTGTGAGTATCAATTTTGCGTCTTGCCGAAATTAATAAGAAATGATATAAGAAGTGTGAATGTATGGCAGAGATCATGGATGGTGATCTTGAAAGTGAATGGGTGAACTCAGGGCCTGAACCTGGAGTGTCCTCTTTATTCGCTGCATTGTTTCTAATAGGAATTGATTGGATCTTAGCCAATAAGCAAGCCAATGCTTGTACATAATTACTTAATGATTCATTTTGATGTTTTTAGGGAGATCAAGGAGATGCTGGAGAACAAGGACCACAGGGCTTGAGAGGGGATGCGGTAGGAGATACCTAAAGAGAAAGGATAAATAAATAACCTACACAAATGTATGCCTGGAGAGTGGAAAGCTATAGAAGTTAAGAGGGGTTATTTGCAAAATTCAGGCTCTAAACTTGTGATTTTTATTTTCCATCTTTGCCAAAAATAGTAATAAAGACAAAAACGACTTTTATGTCAGTATCAATTTCTTAAATTTATTTATATCTTGGAACTGAAATGTTATTCCTGGAAAATGCTTTCCAACTTTTAGGCTGCCATATTTCAACTTAGAGAAACTTGAGTGGGGAGTTCCGTAATCACTAACCTTGGTCAATGATAGTGTTCTTTACTGTTTTAATGAAGAAACTTTTATACAGAGCAAGTTTGATTCATTCACATTATTTTGGAACATTGGTGGTGTTAACCCAATGAAAGAAATTAGGTTCAAGAATTGATTACTATTTTTTTGCATTAGGTTTCAAAAAAGAACTTTTAAATTCTTGTTCACATTTAGTAATACAACAGACAACTTAATTCTACATATGCTTGATTAAAATTTCTGATAAACTAAACTTTTTGGTTAGCTCCTTCTCCTTGGTGCTGATTCAGCTTAATAAACATTAGCAATAGCTTGCTTGAAGGGCAAACTGATTTTTCCATTTTCATCTCACCCTGGGCTGTGAATAAATCAGAGATAAGAAGACCAGGAGACAACAGTAGTTGGCCAGGTTATTGAGTGGTTGCCATGCATGTTGTTTTGTTTGATTACACTCGGACTGGAAAATAATAAGTTAAAAAATGTTCCAGAATGCTAGAAGTTCTCATGACCCTTTTTTCATTTTCTTAAATCAGAATCAAATCAGAAATTTAAACCTGTTTATACTGATAAGTTATGCATGTAATTCTTGTAAATTCTGGGTAGACCAGTAATGGCTGCTGTACAAATATCTTCAATGCTATTTCAATGATTGTAGGATTTTTCACAACTAATTATGGTAAAATTAGGTGATAGGGGCAAGCTAAAGATGGCAGACAAACAAGCCATTCTGTCTCAAGATTATTACCAGCCTTTCCTTAAACCAATCACTTATTTGTCACTTTAATGCTGCCATTTTTATGCAAACAGGGTCCTAATGGATTGGATGGTCTTAAAGGTGTTAGGGGCCCTCAAGGCCCTCCAGGGCCTCCAGGACCTCCAGGGCCCATCGTAACAGTTCCTCCTGATGGCGGACCTGGCCCAGATGAAGGTGGACCAGACCCAATTAGTATCGTTAGTGAGGTAACCATGTCAATATCTGAATTACTGTGTATTGTTAAACTTGGTGTTTTTCTGTTTTTTTTTTTAAAGAGCTTTGTAAAATGTGAAATTGAGTGGTTCTTTTGGCTATAATTGGGCAATGAGGAAATAGGTTCTGCTCTCTTTGGTTCTCTTTGTGAGATCAATGAAGTACTGTAACTGTATTTATCTGGATGTATAAACCAAACAATTTTTACACAAATTAAAACTAAAGTTGAGCAAAATTTGAGACAAAGAGAGGGTTCAGGTGTATAAATGGGAACTGGTGGATTGTCAGGGAAGCCTAATGAGATGGGTGGGTAGCCTTGCACCCTGTTCAGGGGGGGAGTAGTAATACTCGATTGCTTCATGCGCATGAAAACTGTGGCTAGATGGGCCACTTGGCTCTAGTGTAGACTTAACCCTTTAACTATTAGTTGATCTCATACCAAATTCCCCAAACTAAATTCTCCAAGCTACCTCTCTGGTATGAGATCAACTAATAATCCCCTTATTGATATTTTTTCTTTATTCTCATCACTTGTCTGCTTGATATTGTATTGATATTGTAAGGAGAAATTCGGTCTTGGTCACTCATGGGAGTTAAGGGTTTGGCCGCCTCCCGGTTACTCATGGTCTTAAAATAAGTGAGGAGAATTTGCTACTTTTCTATAATATCAAGAAATGGATAGAGATATTCTAGTCTTTGTGGATAAGGATGAATAAACAATAGGCCCCGTCTCCTGCAGGGTTAGGGGTAGGAGATGTTAATTTCCCATGCATGAGATTACTGTGTGGTGGATGTCCTCCCCTGGGGTGGGATGGGTGGGTGTTGCTCGGCATATCAGCATGTATTGCTAGGGGCCTAATCAGCCTGTACAACCCGAGTTGAAATAAAGTTACCTACCTAAACTTGCATTATAAGAATTGTATTGCAGACAGTAAGGAGAATTACAAACAAAATCTTAGCAATGAAAGGGTTGAGCTTCTGGCTTACCTTCAACTGGTTTGCACCGTGTCTTTTAGACAATTCCCTTTTTCAGCTTGAAGGGTAATCTTTTTCATTGACCCTTTGATTTTTTTTGTATCTTTTAAGATTCGCAGCCAAGATTCCAAAGGACCAATAGGAATAATCCAAACAGTTAAAGGAGAACGAGGAGTAGATGTAAGTTACGTCAGTTGTCATGATTCTGATAGTGATTCTCCCTTCACATTCTAATATGCAACCTTGTAAATTAGTGGGGAGAATTTGATTTGTAATCAGGATGACACCATCTGGCTGATAATATGTTGCTCTCTTCCTCCCCTGTGCAGTGAATGATACTTTGAAAGTGTACAGAGAAGTTACTTGTCAAACAGTTGTTGGGGTTCAAAGCTGTTGTTTATTAGCAATTAGTGTTTGAATTAAAGTAATACAGAGGAGCACTTGCTCAACAAATTGATTTGATGTTTTAACTTTGTGGATTGCATAAAAATTATGAATTTCATATTTAGGTGGGGTCTTCCTTGTAACCTTTAAGCTGGGACATGTTGACATGCCATATTAAATCTGAGGTCCACCTTACTTTATAAATTAATTGTTTGCTATTATAATTAGTGATTCTGTTTTTAATTGATTTTATTACTCTGTTGGCATGTTTGCCTTAAAAAAAAGATGAATTCCCCCCCCTTCTCTCATAAGTCTGCTTAAAACTCCCAAGATCTGATTGTTAGTTCTTCCCTCGCGCTGCTACGAATTTCCATGTAAATAGTCCATTTTACAGTTGTGTGCTTGGTTGCCAAGCCTTTGAGTGGGAGTTAAGCTGGGGTTGACCTTGTTATGATACAAACCTTGCTGCCTTTCAAATGTAAATGACTTTGTTATCATGCTAAGTAGATACAGGTCTCTATCACAACAAGGTCACCTTCAGCCTCACTCTGAATCAAAGGCTTGGCAACTAATTACACAACTGTAAAATGGCCTATTATAGTTTCAAGAGTTTGATGTAAGATAAGATAATTTCTACCTGACGTACATGTATGGATACTTACAGGGACAAGTTGCACATTAGTCACTTCTGGTAATTAAAGGGTTATTAAAGTAAAGAATAGTCGATGGTTTTCGATTGTTATTTTTGGATTCATTCTTAGGGTCCCCCTGGTTTAAGAGGATCTCCTGGTTTAAGAGGGCAAGAGGTAAGTTTAACCCTTTAATACAACCTAATTAACTTCAGTATGCATTGACTCCATACTGTTTTCTACACATTTCCTAAGGTAACAATTAATAGCGTCTTTCATTGGTGATCATTTCCTTTATATATTCTTGTGATCTTGATGTGTGATTCAGGGGTGATATTGTGAAGAGAATTATCTGCTTTAAACGCTGATGGTCAAAGGGCTAACAGTTTTGAGCAAGCAGTGTTGGTAGTGGGATGGGGGTATAGAAAACATTGCTGGGGCAAAGGGGGAAGAGGATATAGGAAACATGGGAGAAATGCAAATATGAAATCAAAACAGTTGTTCAATTTTAATCTCTGCAGTTCCATTTTTTTTAATGAAGGGTGCTAGTGAGTAAGGGGGAACGGAACGGGGAAAGCAGGGTATGGAGAAGTAGGGGACTCTCAATCCCCCTGTCCTACCATGTATTGAACCCGCTGCATCATGTATGATAATTTTCAATTCCAATTTGCAATTTGTCCATCTGATATTTCAAAAGTTTTGAAATTTGATTACCTTTTACACAAAGAAATATTAGCCACATCTCGGTTATTAGCCTATTACCATGTAAAGCAATAAATTTAATATGCTCTTTCTTTGTAGGGAGAACCTGGAGCTCCTGGAGCAATAGGTCCCCCAGGAGCAACTGGCAAACCAGTGAGTTTAACATGTGATCAATTCCTCTATTCTTGTGACCATAATGTTTGATTTACGTGTGATACTGTTACGAGAAGTTTGTTGTTGCTGAATGGTTAAAAAATCATGTTTTGACTGAGTAGTGCCTGAATCTGTCATCAATGATTGATAGAGAAATGAACTAGGAATGAAATTCAACCCTGAATCCGTTTTGTTTAAGACTTAGTAAGAGAAAACCAAAATTATGTGTGCTGGGCAGGGTTGTTATTGGGAAATATAGTAGACCTATGATCTTATTTGAGTTGGCAGCTGTACTGAATTACTGTAAATCTAACAAGTCCCTTGGGAGGGTTAATTTATTTCAGGTAGTTTGGGGGGATGGCTTATTGGGGGAAGGGGCTTATTAATTTAGCTGGATATTCACTACCGAAATACAAAAGGATATGATGTAACCTATTTATTAACAATTTGTTCTCATTTTATTTATCGTACCTACTGACATGGAGTGTGAGGTTTCAGATCTTTCTTTAAAGAGGGGGGCTTGTTATATTAGAGGGGGGTGGCTTATTAGAGGGAGGTGGCTTATTAGAGGGGGGTGGCTTATTAGAGGGGGTGGCTTATTAAAGGGGGAGTGGCTTATTAGAGGGGGTTGGCTTATTAGAGGGAGGTGGCTTATTAGAGGGGGTGGCTTATTAGAGAGGGGTGGCTTATTAGAGGGGGTGGCTTATTAGAGGGAGGTGGCTTATTAGAGGGGGTGGCTTATTAGAGAGGGGTGGCTTATTAGAGAGAAGTGGCTTATTAGAGGGAGGTGGCTTATTAGAGGGAGGTGGCTTATTAGAGGGAGGTGGCTTATTAGAGAGGGGTGGCTTATTAAAGGGGGAGTGGCTTATTAGAGGGGGTTGGCTTATTAGAGGGAGGTGGCTTATTAGAGAGGGGTGGCTTATTAGAGGGGGTGGCGTATTAGAGGGGGTGGCTTATTAGAGGGAGGTGGCCTATTAGAGGGAGGTGGCTTATTAGAGGGAGGTGGCTTATTAGAGGGGGTGGCTTATCAGAGGAGGGTGGCTTATTAAAGGGAGGTGGCTTATTAGAGGGGGATGGCTTATTAGAGGGGGGTGGCTTATTAGAGGGGGTGGCTTATTAGAGGGAGGTGGCTTATTAGAGGGGGGTGACTTATTAGAGAGGGGTGGTTTATTAGAGGGGGTGGCTTATTAGAGGGAGGTAGCTTACTAGAGGGGGGTGGCTTATTAGAGAGGGGTGGCTTATTAGAGGGGGGTGGCTTATTAGAGGGGGTGGCTTATTAGAGGGAGGTCGCTTATTAGAGGAGGGTGGCTTATTAGAGAGGGGTGGCTAATTAGAGGGGGGTGGCTTATTAGAGGGGGTGGCTTATTAGAGGGAGGTGGCCTATTAGAGGGAGGTGGCTTATTAGAGAGGAGTGGCTTATTAGAGGGAGGTGGCTTACTAGAGGGGGTAGCTTATTAGAGGGAGGTGGCTTATTAGAGGAAGGTGGCTTATTAGAGAGGGGTGGCTTATTAGAGGGGGTGGCTTATTAGAGGAGGGTGGCTTATTAGAGGGGGTTGGCTTATTAGAGGGGGGTGGCTTATTAGAGGGGGGTGGCTTATTAGAGGGGGTGGCTTATTAAATGGGGGGTGGCTTATTAGAGGGGGGTGGCTTATTAGAGAGGGGTGGCTTATTAGAGGGGGATTGCTTATTAGAGGGGGTTGGCTTATTAGGGGGAGGTGGCTTATTAGAGGGGGGTGGCTTATTAGAGGGAGGGGCTTAACAGGGGATTTATGGCATGCTTGTGTAGGAAAGATGGACCCACCCTTCTTGGGTGGGTCTAGGGGCATACCTCCCCTTCCCCAAATTTGACGTTTGGTCATTTTTGGTCCTTACTGGTATACTACCATTGCCTTAGGCCAATATTTCCCAGAATGGCCCTCATTCTTGGTTAATAATAAGTTGTTTTTTGAATGAAATCTCAGGGACAAGCAGGTCCACCAGGCAGCTCAGGTGAACCAGGAATGAATGGGGCAGATGTAAGTGACTCAGTTTTTGTGAGCGATGTATCAGAGAATGCCTCATGCACTAACAGAGCTCTCAAGTTGATTAGCAAACAGCAAGACATTGCCTGTGTTGCTTACCTCTGGGGGGAAGAGGCAGTATAGGGCATGCTTCTCTGAAAATTTGTGAAAAAATGAAGTAGC
Organism: Stylophora pistillata; assembly: GCF_964205215.1. Classification (NCBI taxonomy): domain Eukaryota; kingdom Metazoa; phylum Cnidaria; class Anthozoa; order Scleractinia; family Pocilloporidae; genus Stylophora; species Stylophora pistillata. The sequence continues at coordinate 1,199,901 of NC_142530.1, forward strand.
TATTATCAGTGGTTTCAAAACAAGCCGGTGACTGCCGGAGTTCCGCCGGCTACTTGATGGTATGTTGCTGGCTACTCTGGTCACAACAGTCTGCTTGTGACAAACAATCTCGCGTACTTCAAAGCAGCCTACTTTTCCAGAGTCGGCCACCAGCTACTTCAAAACATTTTGAAACCCCTGTATTATATTATAGATGTGCATTTCTTTATTCTGTGTGAGAATTTCCATAATTTGTTGGAAAGTGTTCTAAGTGAGAACATAGGGAGTGAGGAGTAAATTGTATTTAGAATATAATATAGATAGATGTAAGGAGAAATTAGAGGCTGGTCACTCTTAGAGGTTCCAGGTTTTAACTAGCCATGTGCGCTAGGTATGTCTCCCAAAAATAAAACAAACAATTAACCACATTCTTCTCAGCCACAACCATAATTGTAGGTTCCCATGGCCAGTAGAAAAAAAGGATCATGTTCACTGTAGGTGCCCTTGACTGATAAAATTATCAGTAGATATATTGGTGCTCTTGACTAATGTATCGGTTGATATATCAGTTGAGAGTTGGTCGATACTTGACTGATATGTCAGTAGACATTTGGTCGACACTCGTTCCACACTTGCTTGACACTTGCCCAACTCTTGGTCAATACTTGACTGATATGTCGGTTGACATTTGGTTGACACTTGTTCCACACTTGCTTGACACTTGCTTGACACTTGCCCAACTCTTGGTCAATACTTGACTGATATGTTGGTTGACACTTGGTTGACACTCGTTCCACACTTGCTTGACACTTGCCCAACTCTTGGTCGATACTTGACTGATATGTCGGTTGAAATTTGGTTGACACTCGTTCCACACTTGCTTGACACTTGCCCAACTCTTGGTCGATACTTGACTGATATGTCGGTTGAAATTTGGTTGACACTCGTTCCACACTTGCTTGACACTTGCCCAACTCTTGGTCGATACTTGACTGATATGTTGGTTGACATTTGGTTGACACTCATTCCACACTTGCTTGACACTTGCCCAACTCTTGGTCGTTACTTGACTGATATGTCGGTTGAAATTTGGTTGACACTTGTTCCACACTTGCTTGACACTTGCCCAACTCTTGGTCGATTAAGTTGGCTGATACTTGGTTGAGACTTGGTCAATTAATTAAGTTGGTAGATAGTTGATGGTCGATGTGTCGACCCACATATTGACTGACCATCCATCGTGTGTTGACCAAGTGTTGACTGAGTGTTGACCGACCTATTGGTTCAGTATTGACCGATATATTGGTCGAGAGCACCTACAGTAAACATGATGTGAAAAAATGTTAGGTGACTAATTTTAAGCAGAAGTCAGCAACTTGATGATCTGTCTTGGACAGCAATGTTTTTAAGCTGCAACGACTTTTAAATTTTATTAGTAGCCCACTCTTTACATGTTCTTTTGGGAATTATATAATAGATGTGTTCAGAAGCGAAACGGAAAATCAAAACAAACATGTTTATTCCAACACGGAAAACTGTAAACTCATGGTAAATGACAATGACCATTAAACAAACTGCCACTCAATAAAACTACAAAACTTTTCACCTCTTCTGTAAGAAAATTGCACACATCAAAAATAAAAAGGTCCGTGTAATTTGCTTACGATAATTATTATTAACCTACGTAATGACCCACAGCATGGGCACACGAGTGGCATGCACACAAGTTTGTTAGATAGATACTTTATTATAAACACCTCGCAGCCATAGGCTGAGTTAGGAATATTTGCAAATACAGATGATAAAAAAGGAGGTATAAAATATTACAGCTTCGTCATGAAGAAAGAAGGAAAATTATCTACATCTTATAAATATGGCTAAAAATAAAACTGTTCTTCAAGCGCTTGGTTTTGCATATGGGGAGAGTGAAATCACTTTTGTGCCTCAGTGCGTATCTACAACTCTTCCTTTGGGGGAGGACGCTGTGGAGTCTATGGGTGGGGTTACGGACTATCTCATCAAACAGATTGGTTGAAATTTTTTCCCTCCTCTTGTGAAGTTTCGGTAGGCCAGCTGTTTCTAGTGCTACACTATATGACAGGTCAGGATAGATGATTCTGAGTGCTCTTCTTTGGATCCATTCCAAATCTTCGCTGATGTAGTTTGGTAGAGAACGGTGGAATACAGGACTTGCGTATTCCAAAATGGGCTTAATACATGTTACATAGAATTGCACAAGTTTGCTTGGTGCAACTCCGGATCTCTTGAGTTGTCTCAAAAAAAGAGAGACAAGAGGAACATTTTCTACTTATTTGAGAGGTGTGCATGTTCCACTTTAAATCGTGGCTAATGGTCACGCCTAGCAATTTGGCACTGGTGACTAATTCAAGGGGTTTGCCATTTAGGACTAGGGGTTCAAAATCGTTTAATATCTTCTTAACAAGATGTTAGACTCCAAACTTAAGTTCACTTCACCAGATGTTAGATCTTTTAGATATTTTTTTGCTATTGTTGCTCTATCCTGAAAGTTGCTTGTTACTGTAATTTCCGGATGTTTACCCGCACCGCTGATTATCCGCACCAGCCGATTATTGCATATGGCAAAAAAAAGTCAACAGATTACCTGCACTGGTGGATAACCTTCACCTTAAAAACAAAGAACATTTGTACAAAAAGGCTCCAGAGTTCACAACGTTTCACACTCGACAAAATGTGAATTCATGGCCACATTTTGTGCGAGCAATTGTTGAATGCCATGAATTGTTGATTTCTCAAAAAAATCGATATCTTTGGATCTACTGGGCTTAACAAGTCCCTTAAAACAGGAAAATTCTCTTCAGCTCATGCTAGTGTTAACTGGATTAAATTTGTTACTGATGCGCCGAATACCCTTGGATTTTTTTTGTCACCATCAGGTTTTGTTTACACGTGTGCCGATAAATTAAGGGTGTGGACAAAACCTGGCCTAGGCCATGGCCTACCCTGTGGCCTACCCTGTGGCCTACCTTGTGGCCTACCGGTGGTCAGATTTTTAAAAGGATAGCATTGCTGGAAACTTTTCAACGTTTTCCTGAGTACTGTCTTACCAACGACTTTCTTCTGCTGTTGTGGTGGCCACATTCCGATCAAAATTTCTTAACCTTCTGATAGAATAAGGAAATTGAGGTACAGAAGCCGGTTGAATGCAACTTTTGGGCAAACATCATCATATCAGCTCTCCTTTCAAATTAGTGCAATACTGGCCCTTTCTTTGGAAAAGCATGTAAAGTTTGCGAAATGTTTACGATGGTGATGCGTGCGTATGTTACCAACTGACAGCCTGCATCATAAAGCCGTCATTTTGTATATCCTCTGCGACCACGCAATATTGGCCTCTCCTCTCCCCTCCCCCTTAACCTACCATTATGGTTGAGTGCTGTGATATTTGCAGTGATTTATTCCCTCAGACGTTGGAAATCGTGTTAGCGACCTCTTAGTATACCCTTTTCAGAGACAGATAATTGTACACCAGCGTATTCATTCGACTCTTACTGATTTTATTTTTATGTTCTTAAAAATCTGACCATCGGTAGGCCATAGGGTAGGCCATAGGGTAGGCCACAGGGTAGGCCACAGGGTGGGCCATGGCCTATAGGCCAGGTTTTGTCCACACCCCGATAAAAATTTGTTTGTCGCGCAACTAATTGTGTGTCAGGAAATGACCTCGAGTCAGCATCATGTTTTCGTGCCACTTTGTGACACTCTTAATACAATAAAATTAATTTGAGAGGTGAAAATGCAGGTAAGTGAGAATTTTTTTCAATTCAACTACCAATAGATTTCAAAATTGTCTCATAACCTGCACCTCCCTATTACCCTCAGTGGCATGTGTTTAAGGCAAAATCAACAGATTACCCGTGAGTAAACAGCCAGAAATTACAGTAATAGCTGTAGATGCATGGTAGGGTGTATTGCAAAAGCTTGGAAACTTACTTTTAATTTTACAATTATATGTAGCTAATTAAGGTCTTAATGAAAACTGTTATAATTAATTTTTAATATCACAGAGATGATATTTAAAAATATCATCCCTGCAGGGTTACACTTAACATTTGTTATTTTAACAAACTGTAGGGTATACCTGGACCTGCAGGTCAAGCGGGGGACAGTGGACAACAAGGAATACAAGTAAGATGAATCATTGATAATTAATGTTTAATTTTAAAAATGTTAAACAAAGTACATTTGTCCTGTCTGACTGTGTGGTCAATCTTGGTGTGGTTTGACACCCTACTGTGAGCCTTCTTCAGGAGATACTGACAGTGAAGTCCACTTGTTGCCAGTTGCCTGTACATGTAGTCTACAGTTTTACTTTTGGGGGAAATTTGTCCCATTCACCAATTTTGTGGAGGACCTTTAAGCTCTTTTGGGGACATGCTGTTTTTCTTTTTTAGGAATTATATAAATTAAGCCACTCTAAGTAGATGCAAAAATTATTTGTAAATAGCGACCAACAGGAGAAAACAATTTAACTGAGTTGCTTTAAAAAAGCACTTCAGGCATTTTGTAGGAGTTTGAATTGGTGCATTCATTTTAGTACTGAGTTGTTACTGTTTGAGAACATTAATAGTCCATTTTACAGTTGTGTGCTTGGTTGCCAAGCCTTTGAATAGGAGTGAGGCTAGGGTTGACCTTAATTGTTATGATACAAACCTTGCTGCCTTTCAAATGTAAATCACTTTGTTATCATGCTAAGTAGATACAGTTCTCTATCACAACAAGGTCACCTTCAGCCTCACTCTGAATCAAAGGCTTGGCAACTAAGTACACAACTGTAAAATGGCCTATTGAAAACAATCTACTGTAAGCTATCGTAACCATAACCATGAATTAATAATTCTATCATCTTCACTTTGGCACACACATTTCATATTTACTTCTTCTACTCATATTCACACTGCTGCCTCCTATCATATGTTGTCAAGATGAGTGAGTATATGTGTAACAATAGAATTTTGATCTTGCATGACCCTGCAGTTTTGACCCAATGTTTCCCAGCACTACTGATTGTTTTTTTTTTTTTGCGGAGTAATTAGTAATTCGACTTTCGCACTTGATACACAGTTCAGTTCTCTTCTTTTGTGATTTGTGGAATGTAGCCACTGAGACGGTATGTTTTCAATTCTTGCTGTGACACTATGGAAGACAGCAGAAAGCAATAAACATCTCAATCATTTCAGGAATGTGTGTGATATAAAACAAGTTTTTCCTTGCAGAAATATCTTAATAGGTGTAATCACTGCATCATAGAACTTAGGAGAGAATTTTCTTAATTGAAGAGAGAGCATTTTACCTTTTAAATCAGCAAATTATGTAGATCTGATGATATAACTTTTTCAGTTTTTGCCTTATGTGACACCACAAAAGATGATAAACATCTCAAAATAATTTCATAGTGGCCTCCAACGACACAAACTTGAAATCAAAACTTTTCCTTCCAGAAATAGATGTAATCTGCATAATCATGATGATCCATATTTTAAATATTCTAAATGATGGGTTGTGCATAATGCAATCTACATTAATATAGCGTATTGAGCAAATTTTATTTCATATGTACTTCTGCTTTCCCTTTCTTGGGCACTTCATTCATACTCCAGTCCACACTGCACCACTTCTACCTTTTTTAGATATATTCCTCATTGCACTCTCTATGAGCAGCATTCTATATTCAACTTTAGATACATTTAGTTTTCTGGAGTTAATTGATATATTGCAGTTTATAGTATTAAACATTTTTTGCCAATCTTACTTAACTATTAGGGACCTCCAGGTGTTCCAGGTGTCCGTGGTCTTTCTGGTGTAAAAGGAGATCGCGTAAGTTTTTGGGAGGCTGTTTTCAGTTGCATGCCTGAATAATATATTAAGACTCATAACAATAATTATTGTTTCTGTTTTTTTGTCTGAGAAAAGTATAAGTAAGTGGCTAGTTTGTCACAGCGTTTTGTTGGTGTGCAGAGACTGACCTTAGACTGAGAGATCAAGCTCTGGTTCTTCATCAGGAAATGGTGATTACAGGAAAAGTAAAGCAAAAGAAACATTTTCCTATTTAAAATAAAAAAAAGTCTCTGCCAGTAGGCCATTGAATTCTGGATAGAAATTAAGTGGTGAATTTTCTGACTTTTATTAATGAATTAACTCCCTTCACACTGAAACTTCTGCTTACAGTTTCAAGAAAAAATAATTTAAAGAAGCAGTCTATAAGTTTAAGAAGGAATTCCTTCTCTACACACCTGTTGCTTCTATTTGATATATATTATGATGACTTTTTTCTTAGGGAGAACAAGGAGGTCAAGGAGCCCCAGGCGACCGGGGTGAACCTGGTGGAGGGGTAATAAATTGTTTAATTTGCATTATTTTAAGGAGTTGTAAAGAGGTATAGAAATGGTATTTTAATGTGAGATTGAAGTATTTTTAATGCAGTTGGTAGCAGAGAATCCAACTTAGGGGTTTAGAGAAGAGATTTTCATCACATTCTTATTTCCAAATACTGTGGTAAGAGGAAAGGAATGGAAGAGATGGTGGTGGGGGGGGGGGGGGGGGAGGTGAGTTTAAAAACTAATCATTTCATGGTTGAAGTCTGTTGAAGTGTAATTCTGCTCATCATTTCAGTTAGATCTAAATCATTATGTTTACTAAATGTCACCTTTATCTTTAAATTTCTTTGCCAATGAATGAAACTTTTGATTATGTTGTAGGGATTTAGAGGTGAAAATGGTAGGCCTGGTGCAGATGGAGCACCGGTAAGTATTTGCAGAATGACTGAAGTGGTTATCTTCTTTTGTCAAATCCCTGGAATTTCATGCAAGAATCGGGCAATAGGTAAATTAATGGACAGCTGTGAAAAAGGAAGCTATGTTCAGGTGCATAAAGTACTATGTCCAATTACAAAATCCAGATGTCCCACTACCTGCCCCTGCTCCAAGCCTCAATGAAGCCACTGCAGATATTACTCTCAAGAAATTCCTCATTTGAGTACAAGTTTAATATATATAATTCTATTATTTTCTTCACAAGGGTGCCCAAGGACTTCGAGGACAAACTGGGGAAGCAGGGTCAATAGGAAATCCAGTAGGTTGAGTTTTAAGTTATTTGTTTATCTGTAGTTGTATCAAAGTCTTACAGAGTGAATGATTTTTGACTGTTCAAGCTTCGGGTTTCTTTAAACAACGATAATCCACTGTAACAAATATTTTGACATGAATGCGATGATATTTTTTCCAAAAGCACATGGGTGATTTCCCGGATGTTTTACGTAAAACATAGGCCCGCAATGGGAGCTACAAAGTTTTTGTATTTGTTTGAAACCAGTTTTGATCTTAGTAAGTAATTGACAATGTCCAAAATGTCCTGGAGCAGTTGTTATAGAAAGTCATGGATTAACTTCAACTTCCCCCAAAATGCTGCTATTGTGTATGAAGATGTGCAAACAATCTTTCTTTTTTGTGTTGTTTTAGGGATTACCTGGAGCTATAGGCACACCAGGCCCAGAGGGACCTGCTGTAAGTAAACTGCTCCCCTTTTTCTTTTGGTATAAATTATACTTATTAGTAATAAAATGTAGAGTAAATTACATTACACTTGATCAATGACACTTTCCAAGTTGATCTCTTTTGATAGGAATTATTTTGGTTGTAAAGTTTTCTAAAGGTAATGTGACTAATGCAGGTGGCATTAATGTAGCCCAGTATAATTTCTCCAGTGATTATAGAGATGTTTGCTCTGATTGGTCAAGGATTGTATCATATCTTTGCTATATATAATCACCTTGCATGAGTTTATAGCAGCTAGGGTGCTAAATTTCAAAATGGCTGCCTCGCATTTTGTCAATGTTAGAGGCAAGAAAATTTAAATGCGATAGAACAAAATACAGTTCTGAAGAACACAAAAGTTGCTACTAAGTTTGGTGCAAAACAATTCCTTTTTTGCTAATTGAATTAAATAAACTTGTTAAAATTCTGGTAGAAACTGGATGCTTATCTCGAAATGAGTAATCAAAACAATTGTAACAGAATTGTATTAACTTTGTCTCAGGGATTATTCAACATTAATATTCATTAATGAACCTTCAGTGAATTAATAATTGTTAATTTAAACATGGTAAGGTTTATTTGATTCTTCTCAAAGGGTGTTCCAGGAGAGACTGGAAATTCTGGAAGCAATGGAGCCCCTGGTGCCAAAGGTGACCAAGGTGCTCCAGGACCGGCTGGTCCAACTGGACGACAAGGGCCGCGGGGAGAGCCTGGAAAGGAAGGTCCTAAAGGAGATGCTGGACAAACGGGACAGCCTGGGGCTGAGGGCAGACCAGGCTACAAGGGTGATATGGTAATTAGAGTACCAGGAGTTATGGTTGTTTAATGATATTTAAAGCTAATGGTTGTATGATGATAAAGCTAAGTGCAGCTAATTTAATGCTCTCATTTTAAAAAATGAGAGCATTAAAATACATTTGGAATACATTGTAAGTACAGGTATCTGTAATTAATGTTGTCACCGCATTGTCAGTAAACGTTTCATTCTGGGATTGACAGACAGGAAGGCCAATGAGGATAACAGAATTGAAAGGCCAGCACCATTGGGTAGATTATAGTTTGGATATATCAACAAAGTTGAAGTGGTAAATTGGCCACTATAATGATTCCGAATGCTGACGTTTTGAGCGTTAGCCCTTCATTGGAGCGAATAGAGGAATTGTGGGTTGTGTGTGCTTTTAAAGGCAGAGAATGTAGCTACGTTATTGGTGGGAACATGGCAACGAGAAAAACAAGAATAAATTAGTGGAATGAAAAGCATTCGTTGATCCCTGTGGGATTTAGACTGCTGGTTTGAAAGATGATGGTTCCCTCAAGTGGTAGATTATAGTATTAACTATGAAGCCTCTTTTGACAGGGAGCAGCAGGAGCTATGGGACCACTTGGTGATATTGGACCAGAAGGAGCACCAGTATGTACTGCAATATTTAATCTATCATAATTAAATTGTTGATCTCCCTTCTGTCAGAATTTCTGATCACAATTTCAACTTCAGTGTTTTGTAACAAGTGTGTAATTAATATTGTAGTAAGCTGCTGCTATTAGTAAAAAACTGTAGATGTGTTGGTAACCCCCTTAAAATGTCAAACACTTCCCAGTACCAAACAATTAGAAGACACCATGTGTGTGCAGGTGTAATACGTGCAGATTGAGGTATATTAAGCAAAGGCCAGCTTTCAGTTTTGTTGTTAACAGAAATTGACTGACTTTCCTCTTTGCCCAAATATAAGTGACAACATACATTATTTCACAGAGTGCATCCCACAACATACTTAGGATAACTAACAAATACTACTTTTGACATCTGGACTTCTCGTTGCTGTCATTCTAGGGAAATCCCGGGTCACCTGGACAACCTGGAAGAAGGGGAGACTTGGTAATCTTTTTTGAAAACTTTTCAAAGTTTTTATGTGTTACAGACTCTATAGTTTCATTCATTAGGCTTTGGGTATTGCTTATACAATGTGTCTTTGGTCAAGTGAATTGATGAAATGTAGAATTTTCACATTTTTTTTTCATGAGATAAATTTCATGTGAACTGTGAATGAATTCCAAGCAAAGAAATGGTTCCCTCAAGTGGACTGGGTAGGAAATTTCTCTTGCTCCCGGCTCGTATCAGGCAGGCAGGCAGGCAGGCAGGCTGGGGTATCAATCTGTCAAGGCCTGAATTTTATGAGGCTTCTTTTCTGCAATTGCTTCAATTGCAGTACACTTGCTTGTCCAGATTGGTTACATTCAATCGGGAGCCAGCACTATATTCATATAGTCATGGCTCAATTTAATGTTCTGATTAAGCTGGCTTAAAAATCTGGATGTTCGATATTTTTTTTTTATCTTTTGACAGGGAGCACCTGGTCGCCCTGGAAAAAGAGGATCAGAAGGAGCCAAGGGTTCTGTAGTGAGTGCTAATGGACCTTTTTTTTTCACTGTTAATTAACACTCTAATAAGTCCCTCTCCCCAATAACCCCCTGTTTTCATAGCCCCTCAATAAATGCCATATCTAAGAAGCCTTCCACTTCTAGAAAGGTTTCTTCTCTAACAAGCCCCCTTCCCTAACCAGCCACCCTCTTTAATGAGCTCGCTCCAATCTACAAGTATGCTGCCCTTTGATAAGCCTTGAGCTTGGATTATAAGTCTCAAATAAGCCTCCTGTCTAGAACCCCCTCCCCCTTTCTACAACATGCCCCTCTTAATAAAACCTTCCTCCCAAAAGCCTGTGCTCTTTGATGAGCTCCCCTCTTTGATAAGTCTCTTTTGTGGAATTCTGGACCAGGTAGTTCAAAGCCAGGTTAAGATAACCAAGGGTTAGTGTGAAATTTGATTTCAGATCTGAAAGCTTTCAAAGAAGATTCAGCTAAATTCCACTTGTCTACAATTTGGTGATTGGATGTTCTATAGAGAATTGGAAAAATTATCCCAAAACGGCTTTTGATGAGATAAATAGAGAAACCTGGATTAAAATTTAACCCTGGGTTAGTGCTAATCAGCCTTTGAACAACCAGGCCCTGGTCTCTACATGTGGTCTTAATCTAATTAGAAGCTGTGAGATGTCCATACCTGCCTGCAGACTAAACAACCTGAAAAGACCGGCAAATTGCCTTTAGGATTTCATTGTTTCTTGGAAAGTTAGAAAGCATCAAAAGACCCTTTTTGTTTTTCTCTCTCTCTAGGGAACCAAGGGAAATGCTGGAGGGATAGGTGTTAGAGGCCCTCCAGGCAAGAGGGTAGGTTTGTTGCTTTACAAGTTAAAGGATTTCAGACTTTTGTCAAGTCACTTCTGAGGTTTAAAAAATTCATGATTTTGTTAATTTAAGGGTAAACAAGGAAGGTCAGGAAAAAGAGGAAATATTGGTGAACCAGGAGCACAGGTGATCTGAATCAAACTTAAATGATTCCTATTATTAATTATTGATCCAAAAGGTTGAGACAGCAGAAAGCAAATCGTTATCTTCAAGAAGAGTACGACATTTTTTAACATAAAAGACATGTTTCGATGTTACGAACATCATCGTCAGTTACAGAATATTTGAAAAACCGTTAAGACTATGTAACAACTAGGCGAAACATGCATAATTTATTATGATTAAGCGACAAAAATTACATATTTGAGTGAGTAACAAAGTGTTGGAAAGAATATAAAGCTAAACGCATAAGCATCATGTTGACATGATGAACTTGTTGGTTTAAATTAGGCTTTTCCCAGTTTATGTGCATAGTCTCCTTAAGTTTAGGTAAGTTGAAATTTAGTAGGGGCGGAATCAAGGATTTCAAAACGATCTTGACATCAAATTAGTGTTTACCACGTTTAAATTAAGAAATCTTTTCTCAGTGAAGGATTCTGTCCCTAGAGAACTTTGTTCACGTGTGGTTTATTTATAAATTTACTTGTGCTTGCTGTAGCGCTTGCTATATTGGTGAAACTGGTCATCATTTTTCCACATGCATCCGTGAACATCTCTCTTCAGACAAGTCCTCACATATCTTCAAACATTTACAAAACTCAACTCAGAAAGTTGTCGTCATGCAATCTTGCTCTGCGGATTGTTTTGAAATCCTTGATTCTGCCCCTACTAAATTTCAACTTAAACTTAAGGAGGCTATGCACATAGATTGGAAAAGGCCTAATTTAAACCAACAAGTTCATCACGTCAACATGACGCTTACGCTTTAGGCTTTGTATTCTTTCCAACACTTTGTTACTCACTCAAATATGTAATTTTTGTCACTTAATCATAATTATTCTGCATGTTTCGCTTAGTTGTTATATAGTCCTAATGGTTTTTCAAATATTCTGTAACTGACTATGATGTTCGTAACATCGAAACGTCTTCAAAATTAAAAAATGTTGTACTCTTCTTGAAGATGATTATTGATCATTATTAAAGTATTATTATGAATAATATGAATAAATTCCCCGCAGCTTGGGGTGAAGCCAGCTGGACATTGGTTACAATGTGAAAGACATGTTTTGTCATGGCAAAACTTATGTGAAAACTACTGAAAAAGATTTTTTCTTTTAGCTGAAAAAGTTTCCATGCAGTTACTAAGTATGTAAACCAACCACAACTGAAGGCTTTTTTAAAAGGGGGATTAAAGTGGGTTCATGTTATCCTCAAGAAGAGCTAATCAGAGTACAGAATTCTCAAATTAGACATCCAACAATAAAGGGTAATAAAGATTTTTGACAATTAACCTATTCATTAATTCATGTCCTGCTGTGACACAGGGCAGCCAAGGAGAAGGTGGTTACCGAGGAGCAGAAGGAAGAGCAGGTGAAAGGGTAAGAAATATTTTGTAACCCGTAAATTTGCCACTGATAGTGCATGAGTTTTGGTTGATTGTTTCCTTGTTTTTTTTAATCACTCCTCGGCACATGTTTAAAATTAGCTGACTGATAATTAGGTGGGAGATAGTTGTTAATCTCATTGTTAATCTCATATTAGTGAGATTTAGTTAATACCTTGTCATTGCATCACAGGGTGCCCAAGGTCCTCCAGGTGCTGATGGTTTATCAGGAGCCAAAGGTGACCAGGTATTTTGGAGAAATATTTATAAACTTAATTGGCAATTTTTTTTGTATCATAAGATCATATCAGGAGTTAATTCCTCCAGTATTTTCAGAACATACTTGAATGAAGACATTAATGTTTAGAAATGGAGTATAATTTATCTGGATGAATTTAACTTTCATGTTTAGAATGTAAGTATTATGAATCAAACAAGTTATCATCACGCTATTCAGGAAAATCCTGAATTGTGTTTACTCTCAACACTATATATATATATATATATATATATATATATATAAACGTAAAAAAACCTTTTTCCTCGAATTGGAGAGTGCTCTACAATCATGGAGCTTTGTAATCAATTGTATAGGAAAATAGAAATTAAAACTTCAGGTTGACGGTGCGGAAACCTGTGAACTAGTGGGATCGTACTTGCTGAACCAACTACCAGAAGACATCAGAAAATAAATAGGCTTGTACAGGGATGATGGCCTGGGTGCATTCCAGGAAACACTGAGAAGGATCAAAAAAATCAAAAAAGATATTTTCAAAGTGTTCAGCACCAACGGCTTGAAAATAACTATTGAAGCAAACAAAAAAGTGGTCAACTTTCTCGATGTCACTTTGAACCTAAATGAAGGATCTTATGAACCATATACAAAGCCTAACAATGCACCTATTTATATGCACTGTGATAGCAATCATCCACCTTCCATCCTAAAGAACATTCTCCTAGCGATCAATAAAAGGCTTAGCGAAATCTCATCGGACAGGGTATCCTTCGACAAAGTAGCACCCATGTATCAGCAAGCGTTAGAAGCAAGTGGCTATAATCACCAATTAAAGTTTGACACAACAACTTAAGACCAGAGGAGTACAGAAGGGAGAAAAAGACACCGAAATATAACTTGGTATAACCTACCTTTTAGTAAGAACGTTGCTACTAACGTGGGAAGGAAATTTTTAGGTATCGCAAAAGAATCCTTTACAACAGGGCACCCACTAAGAAAAATTTTAAATAGGAACACTTTGAAAGTGAGCTATACATGCATGCCAAATTTGGGAAGAAAAATCAATGCCCACAACAAGTCCTCCCTCGCAAATAATTCTCAATCATAATTCTCAAAATTTGGTCTACCAGGCCACAGTTGAAAGTCCCACGGGAACCCACTTAACGTACATCAGCCTTACTGTGAACCAATTCATTTAAAACAAGATTTAAAAACCATACAGCTTCATTTAGAAATGAGAACAAAAGGAACGCAACAGAGTTAAGCAAATACATCTGGTCCCTAAAGGATGCTGAAATGGAGTTTGCCGTGACCTGGAAAATAATGGCTCGCGCCAGGCCGTACTCGAATGCAACAAAGAGATGCAATCTTTGTGTAACAGAAGAATTTTTCATCACATGCAGAACAGGAGCGGGCACCCTCAACAAAAGGAATGAACTGGCAAGTGCATGCTGGCACTCAACTAAATACTTGATAAGGCATGCTTGAACCACCAACTTATAAAAGGATCGTCAGTCAACCAGTATTTTATGCACCTGACGAGAGAAGAGTACCAGAGCCTTTCGAAACAGTTCTGTAGTGCGAAGTTTTAATTTTTGTTTTCCTATACAATTGATTATATATATATATATATATAAGTATTCTTGATGATTGATAAAAATTGACAGAACAGAAAGTAACAATTAATGTAAACCAAATGTAGAACAGAATGGAATCGAACAAAGTATGGAAGTAACGCATATGTTACTGTCGGGGAAAATTTACAAAATGGCTGAGCATATATATGTTCATTTTTGATCCACAGGGAAATCCAGGTGATCTTGGTGAAACAGGAAGGCCAGGGATAAGGGTATGTTACTTAAATGTAAAAAATAACTGTAATTCAGGTGCAAAGAGAAGGTTCACTTGATTTGTTATTGTGCTTGTAGTAAAATTTCTATTTTGTCCTCACAGGGATCGCAAGGTCCAGCTGGCAAACCAGGAAGACCTGGTAATACTGGAGCACCGGTATGCTTTGTTAAGCATTTTCAATTAAATAATTATTGGCATAATTATCAATAGGCAAAGAATGTGCTCTACTAGCATTTATGTCTGCCTTTTTAAATTCGTTCCGACGAAGGGCTAACGCTCGAAACGTCAACTTTTGTAATCGTTACGGTGGCCAATTTACCACTTCAACTTTGTTGATATATCCAAATTATCTCGTTACTCCCACCGACGCAGCCCCAAACATTTTCTTTCGAAACTATCAGCCTTTATTCATTTTTAAATTACAATCATACAAGAACACTATACTTGCAATACTTACATTAAACATTAAACTACGCAGAATTCTCTATGTACTGATTGCATTACAATACTTAAGATATGGTACTTACAGTACTCTTAGGATACAATTAACCTTTGTAATACTTACCTTGTACCACTTTCACTATTCACAGCATGATACTGAAAACAAATGCACATACTTATAACCAGATTATTTACAAAAAAGGAGAGAATTAATCCACAAAATATTAACGATTGCAAAGGAAAAAAAGGCTAAATTGCAAGTGGGGTAGATAATGCGTAATTGCTTGAAAGGAACCCAAAAGTACAGCATTTAGCAAACTTGATTTTCAGTGACTTAAGATCAGGATAAGGCGAGAAGAATATAGCCTGCAAACAGGCTCACATTTCGAGCTCCAATAAGACTTGCTGCACAAGTTCAACATGGGTAGCATAAATGCTATCATGCATGGGATATGCAATTTTTTAAATTCTCTTATTGATGTTTTCAGGGTCAAGCAGGAGATGATGGCCGACCTGGCGCAGTAGGTACTCCTGTAAGTATTAAATAACTACATTATCTAGAAGCATCTTTTAAGATATGGCTGGATGCGCATAGTTTTTTTTTTTTTTTTAAAGAATGTATGGATCTTTTTCCACTTCTCTAGCTATCACAAGAGCAGACTACGAACAGTTCCTCCTTTTTGGCAAAGTTGCCAAAAAAGTAGAGGAAAAAAAGGAATTGATGTTAGCATGCCAGAAAGAACTCTGTAAATAATGATAATAGGGTGCAATGGGGTCCAATTCAGTCTGTAATCATACAAGTGATTACAAGTCTGGATGAAAGCAAAGCTGGAGTCCAATTTTTGGAAATTCCTTAGTTTTGTAGGTGAAGTGCTTGTTGCCATGGTTAATGTAATCAATTCTGGGATTGGTGGATTTAGCTAAGTGGACTTAATATGATTGGTCGATTGATTACTTTAACTGTCTGCTTACAAGTGTCTGATTACAGGTGTCCAATTACAGTAAACTGTCTGATTTAACACTGTCCAATTACGATATAACAGAAAAATAGGTGAAAATAAAGCAGTTCATGCACCAATCACATTTGAGGAAATTGTAATGGTTATGATTGAAGTAGTAATAATTTAATCCAGTGATTGATAGCTAATTGTAATCTTGACTGGCAGCTAAAATGAAGCAGCAAGGAGTAGTATTGTTCAATTTATGGCATTAAATATTTGAATTTTTTTGTATATCAAAAGGGTGTTGGATCAGTTTTTCATTTCACATTTAATTTTTTTCAATTCAGGGCCCTCCAGGTGCACAGGGTATCCCAGGATTCAGTGGAGCCAAAGGATCTATGGTAAGTAGTAACAGTTCAAGTTTTAAGAAAACACATTTCTTATTACCCAGTGGACATTGTCCACCATCTATCATGAACTAGTAGCCGTCCACTGCCCCAAGGAAACTGTCAGCTAGCCTCTGGCTATTGTTCACCATCCACTAACCACTGTCTACTGTCCACCATCTGCCATCCACTGTCCACTCCACCATTGACTGTCCACCATTCACTTTCTACCATCCACTGTCCACAATTGATTGTCCACCATCAACTGTCCACCACACATTGTCCTCCATCCACTGTTCACCATCCACTATTCCAAAAATTCATAATTGAAAGTGTAGCTCTTCTGCACCTTGCTATTTAAAGTTAGGTAATCACCACTCAAAGGGATATGAAATGGTGTGTTTTTTTTCGTTATCAGGGAAATCCAGGACGAGATGGTGCTCCTGGTGCTCGGGGCTCTAGAGGAGCGAAGGTGAGGAGTGCTAAGGAGGATGTGCAATTATAATGTTCAAGTGGAACCCTGATCTAATAGTCTTTATTCCTCTTTTTTCCATTTATTTGTTTAATTCCCATGCTAAAATAAAAATTTATAAGGAAGCATGATAAGCTAAGTTAAATGCAGTTAAACCTGCTTTTAAGTGATACTGTATTAAGTTGTCACCCTGTCGGATGTCAAAGTCCTGATATTTGTAATTTCCACTTCAATTCGAAGTGGTCACCTCTATTTCTTTTTTCGTGGTCACCCTTTACTGAGTCCCAATGGCCTTTTTGTGTTGTTCTTCACTTGTATTGAACTCTGTCACTAAAGTGCAACCATTAAAACCAAACTAAGAGTAATCTTTCAAGTAATACATAATCCATCTTAATTTCCCAATACAAATTTTCGTAGTATTTTCAGCAGGTTTTTGTAAATTAAGTGGTCAATTATGGCAAAGCATGCCACCATAGTTCTGATGAACTTGTATTAAGCAGTGACCTCGTGGTGCTTTTCCCATGATAAGGATAAAGGAGCACACGGAAAGCGATAAAAAATCACATTTTTAAGCATTTCAACACATCTCCTTCTTGTAAGAACAAATACTCTCCTTCTTGTTTTAGTATTCTGGATTCTGCTAACAACTCAATTGATTTAAAACTCAATTAAAGAAGCTTTTTATATAAATAAGATCAAACCTGAACTTAACAAACGATTACAGCATTATAACACTTTTCTAACGTTCTAGTTTACACCTTTGATGTTTTGGTGTCACGTTGTAATTAGTACCCGCTTTTGAATTTTATCATATTGTAAAGAATTTATTCATCTACTTGTATACTATATAATTGTTCACACTCAGTTACTCATTGACTGAAGATGGCATATGCTTGCCGAAACATGTCTTTCGAGAAAATTATTAACATGTAATAGCATGATTTCGAGTGCAATTTGGTGTAAATAAGCACATGTAAAATTTTTTAAAGACTACAATTTTGTTGTCTGTGAAAAATGTACTTGTGCTTAAAACAAATTACACTCAAAATCATGTTATTAGCTGCTATCCTTATAACAAACTCGTTCTCAGTCCCCTTGCATTTTGGTAGAGCTGACTCAATATTGATTCAGAAGTGGTATAATTTACTGTTTTGTTACCAGGGTAGCATGGGTTCAAGAGGTCAACAAGGAAAGCCGGGAATCCCTGGAAGAGAGGTAGGTACTTCCTTGAGAAGTTGCGTTTTGATTTACTCCAAGGGCCTGACGCCCTTATTTTCACAAGAAAATTAATTTAACTATAAAATAATGGCCCGCTTACCTTGGTATGTACAAAGTACACGCGTGATGAAGGACTGACTGAGGAATGTTTTATTTCAGGGTCGTCGAGGAGAAAGAGGAGAACTGGGTCTTCAAGGACCTGCGGGAGAACAGGTAAACTTAGCACCCAGGAAGCGTATATGTGCTGGTTTTAATGGGCTGGTTACCAGCTTGTAGCCTCTACACAAGGTCATTGTACTTCAAATATACATGTAATTAACAGGAAAATAACAGGAAGTGATTATACCATTTCTATTTTAGGGCCCTGTAGGAAACGTAGGACCGACTGGTGTACCTGGTAATACAGGAAATCCGGTGAGTTAGAGTGTTAAACAACATGTATTACTTGGGAAATGTTTATGGTTTTTGTTCGCAAAGGTACATGCGAGGGGCATAACAGTTTTTCAGAGAAGAATCTTATTAATTAACTTTGAGCGCTGAAGGAGAGGCAAAGTGAGAAAAATTGTAATTCATTCAAGAAAGGATTTTTGAGGGATGAGGAAAACAATCCTCTTCAATTAACGCAGCATGGAGAAGTTTTTACAGAGTATCGCTCGAACTAAGAGAGTATCGCTCATCCCCAAGATTGACCAGCATCTAATTTCTCGTTACAATATCACTCGTAATAAATCAAATGTAAGGTCACGAGAATAAAGGAAATGATCACCAACTAAGGAAGTGGTTAAACGAATTATCTTAGTGAGCACCTTAAGAAATGTCTAGAGAACTGTATGTAGGATGTCGGTGCATGTTGATGTTTGGGCAAAAAGGGTTAAGCTTGATCAGAAGGGCTGGCACATTTTGCTATTTGTGAATTATGCCCTCCCCAACCCCCTTGCGGTGTCACAGACGTTTACATTCTTGTAACATTGAACTTTGCTGCATTGTCTCATCGGTCGTTTTTGAATATTTCTCTTTTGTCAGGGTGTACGAGGAGAGAGGGGAAAAGATGGGAGGGCAGGAGAAGCGGTAAGATGAGTTTCGTTTAAATCACAAATTACATGAGCGTTTTTCCCAAAAAGCGCACACTCGTCTGTACTTTGACAAGATTGTTGCATTTTGGTTTTATCTTGTTTCTGCTTCAAAGATACAATTTGCTCAAGATAGCTAAATGTCTCTAAGCTCAAGCCAGCAGAATTTTGTGTGAACCATTTTTCGATTTTTATTTCCGGCGTTTAATTCAGTTTTCACTGGTGCTGTCTTTTTAGTCTCTTTTAGGTGAAATTCATCAATTTCTGCACTCGTTAGTTTATTCATTATTTGTTCTAAATTATGGTTTATTTTGCAGGGTAACCGCGGACAAGCTGGAGAACCCGGACCTATGGGCGCACCGGTATAATATCACGAATAGTCCCTTTTACAGGTGTGGGCTTGGTGGCCAAGCCTTTGAACAGGAGTGAGGCTAAAGGTGACCCTGTTGTGATAGAGACCTGTATCTAGTTAGCATGATAACAAAGTAATTTGCATTTGAAAAGCAGCAACATCTCTATCATAACAAGGTCACCCTAAGCCTCACTCCTGTTCAAAGGCTTGGCCACCAAGCCCACAACTAAAAAGGACTATTATGTGACCTTTTTTTCTTTAAATCCTGCTAATCAGGATCTGTCATTACCATAATGGTGTGTTTTGGTGGTTGTAGGGTCCAGTTGGAGTTCCTGGCGAAGATGGAGTGAGTGGAGATGATGGAATACCGGTAATGAGAAGTAATTCTTTTTAATTAGTTTAATAAACACCGAGGCAAAGTAGGCCCTGAACGTCGACCTTCGTTAAACACGTGACTCCTTTTCCGAGAGAAACTGGTTCGTAATGCGTAAGAACGCTAGAACCTAAGAAACAGCATTTACTGTAATGTTTGTTGTTCAATGAAATAAGTAAAACTCTGATTATTGATTTATTTTAGGGAGACAAAGGACCTGAAGGGAAGCGAGGAGCGACAGGCTCGTCGGGATCACCGGTATGTTGTTATGTAGACAGAGAGGATATGACAAGGAAGCAAAAAGAACAAGGGAACATTGTTCTTTCGCCAAACTCTCAGAGCTAAAATTATGAAGACTGTGTTTTAGACAGAGGCAAGGATTGATTTCGCGTTCTTTTGGGTGAAAAGGCTGTGGTTTTTTTCTTTTTTCGGTATCTGTCGTGGAGAAGAAGAAAACGTTTAAATAACAATTAATCAGCACAGTGAAACACTATAGAGGAAAGAATGTACCAAAATGAAATGAGGAAAGTTAAGGAGGGAAAAGCTTGACTCAAACAGCGTGCAACAATCTTGTAAAAAAAAAAACAGGGTTTAATGTTAAGATGCAGGAATCACGTCGGGCAATCAGAATACAAAAAGAAATATACTAAGAGACCAGTGAGAACTGAAAGTTAACCTCTGTTACAGGCCTCAAGCGCGGGAAACTTTGAATGACCAAGTCACGATTGTTTTTTTCTTTTTCAGTTTTGAATCTGCTTAGTTTGGAAAGTGGAGTCAGTTTTCATGACCAATTACAAAGCTTCTTTAACCAAACCCAAAGCAAGCCTCTTTACTTCCGGCGTTTATCTGAAAACTGCTCCAAGAAAAGCGGAAAAACATTACATGATAAAACGCTTTGTCTACTGAGTGTCACAAAACCAAAACTAAAGCAATCATATCGGGCCAATCAGAACTAAGTACATGTCAAGGAGCCAATGAGAAGTAAAACAAACAGATTAAGTGCGGGAAAACGCGGGCGACCAAATCGCGATTGGTTTTACTTTTAAATCTGATTGGTTGAGAGAATGGCGCGAGATTTTAAACCAATCACAAGTAAAGCAGAACCAAAGTAATCGTGGATTACATTCGACACCCGATAGGAGTTTGCTCCAAATGTTTCTAGTCTAATGCTCTCCATGCTTATTCTTTTATTCTTTTGTTTTGTTAGGGTTTCCCAGGACTTCCTGGTAGACCTGGTGCCTCCGGGAAAAAAGGAGAGCCTGTAAGTGTTTTTGTCGATTAAGATCAATTATTTAACAAACTACATTGAGTTTTGCAATCGAGATACAATGTACTGATGAAAACCCTCACTCAAAGGAAAATGCTTTTTGTTTTTCCACGAGAGTGAAACAAAGAAACGAGGAATTTAACCTCAGATCTTTGATGGTCTACCAGCGTGCAGCGGGGAGAGAGCTTCCGACAAATGCTGTGCATACTTCTCGGATCAGCAATATAAAAAGTATTATGGGATAAGTAAGAAAGCGGTGATAGTGTAGAGAACACTCGGATCTCGCCGCAGTGGCCCTGGTTTCAGTTCCCGGACAGGCGTTACATGTGGGTTAAGTTTGTTGTTGGTTTGCATCCTTGCATCAAGGGTTTTTCTCCGTGTCTTCCGGTTTTCCTCCCTGAAATGAATTTGAAATGAAACTATCGTTTCAAATTCCAATTCGACCTGAAAACAGTAGACGAGAAGAGCCACCTCGTAGAATGTCCACTGCTAAATTCCCATTTCGTTTTCATTAAAGATGGCGAAGTTTGAGCTTCGTCGTCAAATAAACAGCGATGTTATTTGTTTTGTCTTGAGCGTGGCACGACGATTCAGCGAGAGTCCTCCACATGGAATCGAACCCGTTACCTTTAGATTTTGTGCTCATTGAGTGAGCTGCAGGAAACTCGATGTTGAGTCAGGATAGAGTTTAGTTTCGTATACAACGTGTTCAACTGCCAGGATCAGCAATGAAGATAGCGTTCTGTGGGGGGATGGAGTGAGGAAACTGGTAAATTTTGAGCTTGGTAGTCGAGTAAAGAAAGATGTTTCTCGTTTTTGTCGTGGGCATTAGACAAAGAAAACCATGTAGGTTCCCACGCGAAATGAAACCCCAGACCTTCGGATTCCGCGCTCCGAAGTTCTGCCAGTGGGCTACAGAGAACTCGGTGATGAGCTGGGGCAATACTGTTTTGGTTAGCGACAAGTGGAGAATAGGATACGAAGGAGAGTGAATTATATCAGGTTTTTTTCTCTATAGGGATCTCCTGGTGCGGCTGGTCCTCCTGGTTCTGATGGAAACGATGGTGTTGGGGTAGGAAAAATGTCCAATTGGTGTCTTCGATTTGAAATGCAATCTTGAGGGGAAAAAAAGTTCCTGAACAAGAAGGTTTTTTCTTTTATTTTTCGATAGGGTTCGGATGGGGTTCCTGGAAGTGTTGGCCCACCTGGGTTGCCTGGACCAAAGGTGAACTTTATTTTGCGTAATTGTTAATGAGATAAGATAGAGCGGTTTTCGATTGATTTTCTCGAGGAACCTTAGAGTTGTCTTACGTGGTCTCGAACTTTGCCTACCTTAGCATCTTAGGTCCAACAAAAGAGCATTATACATTTTCTCATGTTAAGTTTGGCTGCTTCTAGTGTAGTGGTTTTAGTATCTTGCTGAGACCTAATGTGAAAATTACTCTCCAAGGGACAAGATGGTACTCCTGGAACTCCTGGACTGAGAGGAAAACGCGGCGATCAGGTAAGTTGTCTGATGTATTTTGTTCGCAAAGAAGGGATTTGCGAATTCCCTCATGTGTGGTATGTTTCATTTTGGAAATTCTGTTGGTTCACTTGGAGAACAACACTAACATCAATATTTTCCTAAGTGATTTGTAGTGTAGCTTAAACTTGATCTAATTCAGTTTAAGTAATATTTTTACCTGTCTGAGTTGACCGCCATTGCTTAGCTTTCAAAAAGTAAAAGCGATTGTACTTTGTCTCATACAGGGGTCAAACGTTGGGCATGCGTAAGTGGATCAATTTTGACCGGCTGCGCGCCAATTTTCTACCTAATGTTGTGAAGAAATACCTAATTACCAACCGGTGTAACCCAAACTTTCCGTAAAAATTCGAAACTATTGTGTAACTCAGTAAAAAGAAGTCAAAACTGGAGAAAATGACAACTTAGGACTTTTTGAAGTGATAGTTGATTTAATTTAACTGGTATTCTGTTAATTTTACCATTTGTTTTGAGCTTTACCGAAAACATTATACGTTCCTAAAACACCGTGACTTGCTGGCTTGTGTAGTTGTTTGTATTCCTGTTTTACATCATAAAGTTTCATCTGAGAGTCTTGAAGCACGATGTCGAGTCGCTTCTCAGACTTTACAATGTTAAAATATGAGGAGACGTTCGACCGCCTGGTTACTTTTGTCTTGCAGGGATTACGAGGCCCCGTTGGCTCGCCAGGCACTCCTGGACGATCTGGAATGCCGGTTTGTACCCACGCGTTGCTAAATTGTTCGGGAATCAGTTTTAATCGTGATTGCAAATGACCTCCAGGTGGATCCTACGCGATGGTCTAGAGGGTCAGAACCCCCTTCCCTTCCCCATCAGATCTGTGAACTTCTTTACAAGTTGTCTAATACCAAACTTTTTGCTACGAAAGGGTCGTGTTTTGCTTCTCAACTGGCTGATTCACATGCTTGTGTATGTAGGTGTGGGCGTGTGTGCGTGAGTGTGTGTGTGTGTGTGTGTGTGTGTGTGTGTGGGTGCGTGCCTGTGTGTGTGCATGTGTGTGTGTGCAGCTGTGGGTAAGAAGGGGGTAGTAACAATGGCCCCCCTCCTCCCTTGTGAACCACTTTTAATGGACAGGTGGTTTCTGTCTCACTGATGTTTTTTGATTTTTGTTTTTGTTTTGTTGCAATTCGATGTTTTAGGGACAAACTGGACCGCGGGGACAAATCGGTTTGAAAGGAAATGTTGGCGAGAAGGTATGTGGTATAATGGTGGGACTGATCACAATCAAATAATGGTTGGAATTTGTTTTTTCGCTTGTTTGTCGTCTTTGTTTGTCATGTTTGTATCCTTTTCCCTCGTGTTTTTTTTTTTTTTTTCTAATTTGGTTTTATCAATAGCCCATTTCCTAATTACCCTTGGCCTCATTTTCAAAACGAGGTCTGGTGCTCAAGCATTCTTGTGAAAGTGAGTTTAATTTGCATGTGAATGAAAACTTATTATCAGATGAAAGGATGAGCACCAGGACTCGTTTTGAAAATGAGGCCAAGGGTAATTCGGAAATGAGCTGATTAAAAATGGAAATTGGCAACAGTAAAGAGTTAAAAAGCTGACGTTTCGAGTGTTAGCCCTTCGTCTTTCGCTCTGACGAAGGGCTAACACTCGAAACGTCAGCTTTTTAACTCTTTGCGGTGGACAATTTACAATTTCAACTTAGTTGATAAATCTAAATTACCTTGTTACCCCCACCGACGTAGCACCACAGTTTCTTTAGAAACATACCTC
Organism: Stylophora pistillata; assembly: GCF_964205215.1. Classification (NCBI taxonomy): domain Eukaryota; kingdom Metazoa; phylum Cnidaria; class Anthozoa; order Scleractinia; family Pocilloporidae; genus Stylophora; species Stylophora pistillata. Next base: position 1,224,111 of record NC_142530.1, read on the forward strand.
CTTTTTTTCTGTTTTGTCTTTTTTCCTTACTAAATCTTGAATGTTATATATAAAAACAACTACAACACATGGTTATGTCTTGTTTAATCCGTTAACATGACAATCGAATTCCGATGTGCAAGTTGGAGCCCATGTTTGCTCGTTCCATCTCAAGGATTTCTAGGAAGCTCTTGATTTTAGATTTTTTCTGAATCCAAAGTTTCTCTTCATTATAGGGACGCAAAGGAGACGAAGGGCCACTTGGTTCTAAAGGACCACAAGGTGGCGCGGTAAGATTTGAATGTTCTTTAGTTCAAGCTGAATTGCCTTTTAACAGACTTAATTTCACAAACTTCATCAAGCAGCACTTGACTTTGGATCTAAGGTTTGGAGCCGGTGTAATTGTGGGCAAGACACTGTGCCCACACTCTGCGTGTGGCAAGCTGTACGACAATCTTCTCGACTTTACAGGGAAGCATGTTCAAGAAGCAATCTAATTTTTGTCTGGCATAGAAACATATGAACGTTTACCATTTTACGGCAGTTTGAATAACCAAACTGTTCGAAAATTGTCCAGTCATGGTCGTCGCCATTTTAAAAGCAAATTAGTAACCTGGCCGCACACGCAAAATGGCGGGAATGACAACATGCAATTCACAAACAGCACTTGTTAATACATTGTTTGTATTCTTAGGGGGATTCTGGTCTCGAAGGTGAAAAAGGAGGCGTGGGCAAACCGGGTGACCCGGTAAGTGATGAGGAAAAACCTGCTTGTGAGTTTGTTTTTTGGCCCTTTGCTCAACTTAATATAATAATTTCAGAAAAAAAGAAAACATTGCGATGTAGCTGTCCCTTAAGGTCGTCCCGTCAAAGGTAGTTTATTGGGTGTAAAGAAAAAAAAATCATGCAGCTCCTGAAAACTAACGGGAAGTTTTCTAAAGAAGGCATACGCAGTAGTTGGGTCCCTGCAAGATCAAGACTTAAGATAAAATGTACACAGACGCCTGGAATGGAAGTCCGTTTGTAGGGTCTTTGATTGAATAATCAAAAAGGACGGTCGAGATTCGTGCGAACTGGCTGGCTACTGATTCTCTAACTGGCTGAGAAGTTGGGAGAATATGCGCTTGTTGACAGAGTGGAAGGGCCAAACGGGAAAATTTTTGGCTCAAGGTAATGATGTTCGGCCCGAGCGCAGCTTTTACTTTTGGAGCATTGTTGTCGGGGCACTACTGGATTGTTGTTAATTTTCTCCCACCTTATCGTATTGTTAATGTAAGGAAAAGTTTCATTTGTTAATCCATGCCCGTGTTCTCTTATTTATTTTTTATTTATTTATTATTTATTTATATATACTTATTTATTTATTATTTATTTATTTATTTTATTTATTTATTTTATCTTATTTATTTTATTTTATTTATTTTTATTTATTTTATTTAATTTATTTTATCGTATTGTTAATGTAAGGAAAAGTTTCATTTGTTAATCCATGCCCGTGTTCTCTTATTTATTTTTTATTTATTTATTATTCATTTATATATACTTATTTATTTATTATTTATTTATTTATTTTATTTATTTATTTTATCTTATTTATTTTATTTTATTTATTTTTATTTATTTTATTTAATTTATTTTATCGTATTGTTAATGTAAGGAAAAGTTTCATTTGTTAATCCATGCCCGTGTTCTCTTATTTATTTTTTATTTATTTATTATTCATTTATATATACTTATTTATTTATTATTTATTTATTTATTTTATTTATTTATTTTATCTTATTTATTTTATTTTATTTATTTTTATTTATTTTATTTAATTTATTTTATCGTATTGTTAATGTAAGGAAAAGTTTCATTTGTTAATCCATGCCCGTGTTCTCTTATTTATTTTAAAGGGAATCAGAGGTTCCTCTGGACCACCTGGTCAGCCTGGAGCTCAGGGACCCCCTGTAAGTAACCGCTTTTGTGCTACTAATGTGTATTGCTTGCAAAGCAGTTTGTGCGACGAAAGCTTTGCGATGCCAGAATGGCTACAAGGGACACCTGATGGGAGACTTGTGATAGACCGAAACATAGTGTTTGCAGAGCGAACAGAATTTTGTGTTTTGCATAACTAAACTAGGAAACAAACCAGGTGATATTTTCAGGAAAACTTTTTCTCTCTGTAAATGACAAACAGAGAGTTTTTACAATGCGTGCCTTTCAATACTGACAAACTAATAATATTATCAATTACTACAACACACTCAACAAAGGTTTACTAAAGAAATTGAAGCCTTTCACAATGTTACCTTGACTCATGATTTTTAGAGAAGTGCTATTTAACTGTACTTGGTATGCTGTTGACCATCTGTCTCTTAAAAATTTCCTCTTTTTCTACCAGGGACCAGTGGGACTTTCAGGATCGCCTGGAAAACCAGGACTTAACGGTGTAAAGGTATAATTTTTCTACGTCTTTGCTTTACCGCAGCGAAAAGCTGAGATTAAAATGAATTTTTGGTTTCGATATTTAGAACAACAGTTTCCCCATGCTTTTATCACTTGGTAAGTTTTGCGGTCTCCTCTTTTTTCATCTCACCCTTGTTGTTTAGAGTAACAGATTTTGAGAGCTTTAGTGTTAGCTGGAGAGCTTTATTGAATTCATCGAATTTTCTTTCTTCTACTCTTTTTTTTTTTCCCTTTTGTAACCACCCTGGAAAATTTTCGTTTTCCTTTCCCAACTGAACCACATTTCCTTTTTTTTTGGAAAAGAAATTGATTAGAAAAACAAAATCTAGAAACTTTATCTCATTAAAAATTTAAATACCAAACTAACTTCACATTTTGATTTTACGTAGAAGCATGCAATTAGGAGTTTTTTTTTTAAATATAAATCAAAATTTCAAGCCAGTTTATTATCTCGGAAGCGTTCGGACACTCGAGGAAGACAATTAGTAAAGGAAGAAACACGAGTGGCCAAGCCTTCTTACTTAGTAACCAGGCTTTTCCTGAACTCCTGTGAAGATCGCCAGTTTTAAAGTAGGCGTGGTGAATGTGAAAATTATTGTTTGATTGATGTGACAGGGTGCACGTGGACCTGTCGGAAGAAGTGGGCTGCCTGGGCTTCCTGGACAAGTGGTAATGAATTTGTATTTTTTCCTGTCGTTTCTTTTTCTTTCGAACTTTAGCAGGCTATGTATCATTTCGTTGCGTCCGTTATCAGTTTCAGAATGCCAGTAATGATGCCCCGATATGGAAAGCTAAATTTTTCTACGTCACATATTACGAACTTTGAACACAGCACCTGTGGTCGTGTAGCGTTGTTTTGGTTACTTTTTTTCCTTATTATAAAACGTTTAGCTATCTATTCTTCTTTAAATTATACTCAGTAATGCAAAGGGGTCCAATTTAGCTAAGGCTGATTTAACGGAGGGTTATTTAATAAACTAGTTATATATTTCCACAATGTCAACAACAAATGAAGTTTTAAATGAAAACTTAAAACTTCGATCAATGAAGATCATCGTTTAAGCTCTTGGCGATCTTCCCTTTCCTAATTGCAGAAAAGCTAGATAATTTAATTTTTTTCCTGAATTTTGGAGTGATGTTTCGCCGTTTTCATTTGATACCAAGGTCTTCAACTGTTTTGCCACATTGCAACGCAAAAAGCATCGTGAATTTTAGCAGAGAGCAACCGAAGATGTTTTTTTTAGGTGTTGTAGGTGTGAAAATTGCGTGGGTAACGAAAATCTTTAAAGTCAGTGTTAGTTGTTATTCGTCTGTTTTTTAATTATCTTTAGGGATTGCCTGGTCGAGATGGAACCCCTGGAGTCAGTGGTGCAGACGGGCGTGTGGTAAATATTCTGATTTTAATTCAACAGAAGACTGTTGATAGTTCCGAGGAGCGGGTGCTGTCGGTGGTGCTTGTAAATTTGTTTCTTTAAAAGCTTCAATTGCTTATAAGTCACTTTGTACAAAAAGGTTAGAAATGACCAGAAAAGTTTGTAGCCAAAAGCAACCCTTTATCCTTCTCAAATGTTGGTAAGCATCCCAGGAATGTTTAAAAGAACTGCATTAATTTATAGTCAAATATTTGTCTGCGATTTATCAGAGCTTCACCGAGAAGTCACACGCGTGAGCACCAGAGCGAGCTTTCTCTTGTCTTTCTCCTTAATTGCGTGCACGCTACTAACGCAAGTGTGATACTGTCGTTTATAGAATTCTCTTGCATATTTATTCGTCAGGGAAATCTTGGGCCAACCGGACCCACGGGCCCTAAGGGTGATACTGGGCGCGAGGTTAGTGCATCTCCTATCAACTGTTGTAAACTAAATCGTAGAGACCTGGAATTTGAGCGTGGGTCGTGAAACTTTGTGGCAATTGACATTATGCCACGTTCCCGCGAACAGAGAGCGAGAAAGACCAAAATCAGTTGAAAGTGTCTCCTCGGTTTGATTTCACTTGAGGATGACAATCGGTAAATTCAATACAAACAACAATTATAAACATAGCGAAAAAAAGCAAACTTTTAAAGTTAACCAGATATTCATATTTTTAATTAACAATTATTCCACGAGCGCGCGTTGGATATGAGATGATAGATAGCCAACGAGGTGCGTAGCGCCTCGTTGGCTATAATCATCTCATATCCAACAAGCGCGAGTGGAATAATTGTTTTATTAAAAAAACGTCCCTAAGATAATAGACAAATCTTCTCGACTTTATTTTGTAAGAAACCGGATGTTACAATGTACAGATATTAGATTATGGTATATTGGCTTATATACCATAATGGCTAAGCCAATAAAAAGTCTTGAATTGCATTACCCAATGATCCAGTTTTTAATAATCGATATTATTTGATTGATTATTGATTTTGATTTCTAATATTTAGATTAAGGCAATAGTCAGAGAATGTTTAGAAATACATTTGATAATAAAAATTAACGGTAAAAAACTACGACGTTTCGAAGTCTGCATGACCTCATTATCATTTACTTGATAATGAGGTCATGCAGACTTCGAAACGTCGTAGTTTTTTACCGTTAATTTTTATTATCTAAGGCAATAGTACCGTCTATTTAGAACTATTACGATGGTAGTCTAATCAAGTTAACGTGTACTTCCTGGGCCCAGTTGTTCAAAGGCCGATTAGCTCTAACCCAGTGTTAAATTTTAATCCAGGTTTCTAAATTTCTCTGATCAAAAGCCATTTTGGGATAATTTTCCTAGTTCTTTTTGGGACATTCAATCATCAAATTGTAGACAAATGGAATTAAGCTGTATTTTCTTTCAGAGCTTTCAGATCTGAAATCAAATTTCACACTAACACAAGCTTTGAACAACACAGCTTTGAACAACCCGGTCCTGATGTTTATCATCGCAGAATGCGCTAAGTTTCAATGTTATCAATGATTTGATGGCCCAAGAACAAGGGTTTGCATCGTTGATATTCCCAAGATTGACTTCTGGAGTCGTAATGACTTTGGTAAAATTCCTGTGTTGAAATAAGAGAAGTGATATGTTATTATAGAATGGAGGAAATGCTTACTGCCTCGTTTCGAAGCCAAAAGCTTTGAAAAGCTTCTTTTAATTTAAAAGTGCAACGGCGGCAGAAATAGTTAATTAACATAATTGCATAAGAAGATCATATAATATTTGAGGACATTTTGACGTAGCCTCTAAAGGCCTCAAATGCTGAAATAACTTATGCTATTTTTGTATGTCTAGGGTGCTCCAGGCCCTCCCGGTCGCACTGGTCCTGAGGGGGCAGTGGGTGAAGCGGTAAGGTTCTAAAAATTGTTTGTGAAAATGTGAGATAAAGGTACGAAAAATTATTCTTTATGAGGTATATTTCTGCTCTGTACGCCCAACGAAGTTTGCACAGTTGTTGCTATCGCATATAGTTGATCCCTTTCCTGACAGAAAAATTTCAAATCTGCCTATGGTTTTTACTACTGCGTTGTTTTTACAAAGACTAAACTATCATGTTGACGGCTTTTGCTCTTTTCCCGCCAAAATAACGCAAGGTCGCGCCTTTGTATTGCTTCACTTTGTCGAAAATCTCGACTTCGCAGTCGTGCTTGTAAGAGAATCTAAATGTCTCTTGGGAATTGCTCACGCACTGTTCTTTTCTTGCAGGGTTCTGGAGGTGTTCCAGGATATAGCGGAAATCCTGGAGAAAGCGGCAGAACGGTAAATATGTGCCATATCGATTGTATGATTTTGCGGGGGCAATTCGAAACGGTTTAGAATCTTCTGAACGTTGTGACCCTTAAACGAAGACATGGATAGTTCTAAACAGAAAATGTGTGAAAAAGAGGCAAGTAGAAGTTAGACTAAGCAGACGCAAACTTCCTAAGGGGTAGGAAAATGCAAGTGATCAACTCGCCATCAGTAATTAAAAAAGTTTCATATGTTATAAGTGGAAGAGGTTGCTTTAGTTTGAAATGACACTTACAGAGTGCAGTAGAGAAAAACCACCTAAATCTTAGATAACTTTAAACACTGAATAGAAAAATCCTTTTGGAGAAACAAAAAGCATAACATAGCAAAAGAGAAAGGGTGTAATATTGTTCTTCCTGCGGAACGATTGTTCTTCGTAATTTTCACTAGGGTTACCCTGGTCCCCATGGAAGACCTGGCACAGACGGAGCAAAGGGTCAACCAGTAAGTACCTTGTAATGTGTTTTCGTCTTGTCACGAGTGTGGGACAACGAAAACAATTCTGATTCTCCCTTGAGAAATCGAACCTCAGACCTTCAGATTACGCGCTCCGATGCCCTACCACTGAGCCACCCAGACGCCTGGTGAGCAAGGCCCATTACGAAGGTCATATGTGGCACGCATCCTGCGTACTGCATACTGCATACTGCATACTGCATACTGCATACTCCTTGTTTCGTGCTCGTGACAAGACGAAAAACATATATCTCTATTTCTTAGCCGAGCTAAACACTTATTGTCTTTCTTATTCTTTTTACCTTGTAATGTGTTTAAGCAGTCACTAGGGCTTGTCAGGAAACCACATAATAACGTGAACTCTTTGATAAGACTCCTCACTCTTAAGCAAGCCCACCTCCCTCTCGCGATCGGGTGTGAAGCACTACATTGCCACAAGGTTCCCCTCTGTCGTTTCAATTTTAAACATATTTGTATTCTAGACCCTGTTTTAGGTTGCGTTTAAAATGTCTAAGGTTTTTTTTAACAAAGAAATGTGTGCGGTATTTGTTATTTATTTATTTATTTATTTATTTGGGTCATTGTTAAGAACTAAAACGCATGTTGGCTCTCGGAGATTTCCATGATACGCTCCCTTCAATTAAGAAGATAATTCTGTTTTATCAACTGAGTTGATAATGTATATTGGCCATCGTAAAGGGTATCTAAGCTGACGTTTCGAGCGTTAGCCCTTTATCATTCGGTGTGACGAACCACTAACGCTCGAAACATCAGCCTGGATACTCTTTATGGTGGCCAATTTACAAAACCAAATTATCTTGTTAAACTCCCTTACCGATGCAGCACCAGAGTTTCTTTAGAAACTACCCCTTTATCCCTTCTAATAATCCCCTTTTGATACGCCCCTTCTCTTGTAAGTGAGCCCCCTTCCAGTATGCCTCGCTCAATAAGCCCCCCTCTCTTTTAAGCTCCCCTCTCTTATTTATTTATTTTTTTGTTCTTTAATTGTGATCATTGTTTTTCCTATACGTTAGGGTGCAAATGGTTTCGACGGAACTCCGGGAACTCCTGGTGAGAATGGAGAAGGGGTGAGGATAACAAATATGAGCAGCGACGATTTAAGTTGATTCTTATGCCGTGTTGTGTGATACAGTCGAGATTTCCTGAGAGATCACCTTCACTAATTGATGTCCTCCACCTCTATCTTCCAATTCGAGCACAAAAGGTTTAACCAAAGAGCGCCCCCTTGTTTTCTCTCGTGGATTGAATGCAAAGATTTTTGGTGCTTACCCCATATAACTTCATCATTACTGAGCTTTTTTTACATTTTTTTATTATCCCACTATTATCTGATTTTATTTGTCTGCACTCTTATCGACAACGGCAAATTGGTCAAACGGATGGTCACATTACTGCCAAAAAAATGTCTGACCTAATTTGTATCTGTTTTGGGAAGCTTTTCCTTTGTGCTTCTTACTCAGTGATTGAATTTTAATAGTGATCTTCACTCTTGGTTGTGTTTCTGACCTGTTTTTGTTCGTGTACGTTGCCAGGGCAACCAGGGCGAGAGAGGGTCACCAGGCCCTAACGGAGTGGCTGGAGCTAGCGGACCGCCAGGGCCAACCGGTGAAAAAGGAGAAGGTGGCCCACAAGGGGAAACGGTAAGTATAAACGAAGCAACCCTAGCTTCCCTCCCTCTGGTGAGGCACTTATGTCCTCTTGTCCTCGTTCTTACCGTGCAATAAGAGGATGATCGTGGTCCTAATTTCAGATCAGTCTGATGCATAACGGTGGAACTAACTTAGATTTCTTGCCAGATTATTTCCTGACCTGTATTCTACTCAGATCTTTCAACATTCCTACTTTTTCCCTATAGGGTGACAGCGGTGTGAACGGTGACCCTGGCAAAATTGGAGAACGAGGCCGTGATGTAAGAATTATCGACATCTCCATATCAACAACACAACTAATAAGGATATTCACTTAACGGGTTGAAAAAAGGAACTGAAAAAGTCTTAAACCAAAACTGGATCCTCGCTAGAACTGACCTGTCCCTTTTCACGAAGTGAACTTTAACACTCGACTTATAACGACTTCTCACGTGACTCTGATGATGACTTACGCTCAGGTCGTCCAAACGTCAGTCACCACAACAGGCGAGAGTCCTTATAAGGACTACCCTCGCCCAGCCAATTACAATGACGTCAGTGACGCCAACAACAATCAAGACTTAGAAGTCGTAGAATTTGATGATAGTCATGAAAATAATGATATTGTTTTTTTTTTTTACATCCAGGGTGTGATGGGTGACCCGGGCGAGCAAGGAGAGCCTGGAATTATAGGAGAAAGGGTATTTTTGTTGCTTTTTTATTGTTTTGTTTGTTTGTTTCTTTATTCTTTTCTTTTTTTTTTTTTTTTCATAGTTTTCTGACACGAAGAAATTCTTATTACCATTTTTATTTTCCTGAACTTCTCCATCACTGTTTCCTTTCCCCATGCCATTTCCAATACCAATGCAATTTCCGTTGCCATTACATCGCCAGTACCAATACCACTGTCATTTTCATTGCTATAACCATTACCATTGTAATTGTATTTGCCGTTGTCATTGCCATTGCTAACACCATTATTATTCCCATAACAAATACCATTCTCTCGGCCATTGCCATTACCCTCGTCAATACAATTGCCATTACTATTTCCAATACCATTTCCATCACCATAGCCAATACTATTATCGTTACTATTACTATTACCAATACCATCGTCAATACCATTTCAATTACCATGGCCAATATCATTTCCATTACCATGGCCAATATCATTTCCATTACGATGGCCAATATCATTGCCACTACCATGACCAATATTATTTCCATTACCATGGCCAATATCATTTCCATTACCATGGCCAATATCATTTCCATTACCATGGCCAATATCATTTCCATTACCATGGCCAATATCATTTCCACTACCATGGCCAATATCATTTCCATTACCATGGCCAATATCATTTCCACTACCATGGCCAATATTATTCCCATTACCATGGCCAATATCATTTCCATTACCATGGCCAATATTATTTCCATTACCGTGGCCAATATCATTTCCACTACCATGGCCAATATTATTCCCATTACCATGGCCAATATTATTTCCATTACCATGGCCAATATCATTTCCATTACCATGGCCAATATCATTTCCATTACCATGGCCAATATCATTTCCACTACCATGGCCAATATTATTTCCATTACCATGGCCAATATCATTACCATGCCCAATATCATTTCCCCATTACCATGGCCAATACCATTTCCATTACCATGGCCAATACCATTTCCATTACCATGGCCAATATCATTTTCATTACCGTGGCCAATATTATTTCCGTTACCATGGCCAATATCATTTCCACTACCATGGCCAATATTATTGCCATTAACATGGCCAATACCAATAGACCATTTCACAGTTGTGTACTTAGTTGCCAAGCCTTTGATTTGAAGCGAGGCTGAGGGTGATATTGTTGTGATAGAGACCAATATCTACTTAGCTCGATAACAAAGAAACTTGCATTTGAAAAGCAGCAACATCTGTATCATAACAAGGTCACCGTTAGCCTCACTCCTTTTCAAAGGCTTGGCCACCAAGCCCACAACTGTGAAAAGGTCTATTCCATAAACATGGCCAACACAATTTCAATTACCATGACCAATCCCATTGTCGTTACCAAACTATTACCAATACCATTGCTGATACTATTTCCATCACCATAGCCAATACGCCTTTACAATTACCATTTAATTACCATTGCTAGTACTATTGTCATTTTTATCGTCTACACCATAACCATTGCCTTTTACACTTTAATAGCGACGGCCATTACCGTCACTTTGGCCTTTTCCATTACCATAGCCAATACCATTACTATTGCTTTCGCTCTAACCACTTACTGGTGCCATAGCCATTGCAATTGCCATCACCATTGCAATTACCACTGCCATTGCCACTATCATGGCCATTATCGCAACCATTGACATTGCAATTACCATTATCATTAACAATTGCATTTCTTTTTTAATTGTCATTGTGGTCATTGATCACTATAAACGTCACTCCTACAGGGAGATGGTGGATATACCGGAAAGTCCGGAAACATGGGACGCATGGGCTTTGAAGTAAGCAGATGTAATATTTCCTTACACTAAGAACATAAAGATTGAAAAATTCACTTGGATGTCACAGGGAGAATTAAGGGAATTCTTAACAAAATATTTATCTGCGTGATATACTTTTGTCGTCCCAGGAAGTCGCACAAATTCAAACTGATGTGCCACACGCTAAATGCGAAGTGTTCTGTCGTAGAGATTAGTCACAGTGTTTTTCATGATTTATCGTATATACCGGCCATTCGTATTTCCTGAAGAGTACCAAAGTGATCTCACGCTTATGATGTTTTGTCACATTTTGACAGGGCGAGGTTGGAGCACCGGGAAGAAACGGGTCAGAAGGCCCCGCTGGTCCTCAGGTGAGTGGGCTAGTATCCATGTGACTCTCACGTATAACTTCTCGTTAAACCGTAGACACTGTCAGGGAAACAGGTACTGTATGTTTAAGAGGTTATCACATTAGAGACTGCTTTCAATTGCTCCTCCTTGAGGCAAATTTAGATTAGTGGCAACGAGGGCGGGGGGGAGATATTTTCAGAGTTTGGTGGTAGTGGTAGTGTGTGAGTTTCTTGTTTGAAATTTTCAGATAAATGTAAAACTAGGAAAAAAAAAACAGTTTGTCCCCCTTTGTATTCTTATGATTGTTTTTGCATTTGTAGGGCCCATTGGGAGCGCAAGGAACGCCTGGTCAAGATGGATTTGCTGGAGAGGAGGTTTGGATTTTTTTTATTCGTCCAATGCCCGTTTTGCTTTTGGTGATTAACCTATTGACGTCCAGTGCGCCCGTATGCGCCCATGGGGACCCACACCCTTTTTACGCCTCGTGACGTCATCACTTTTAACTCTGGAGCACGACTTTGAGCACGGACTTGAACAGGTTGAAAATATCTTACTAATGATACCAGAATGAGCGCAGTTGAGTAAAGGAGATTGGAGAAATAGCCAAAAAACCATGTAACTTTGACCTGAAAATCTGCGCGAAAATCTTGTTCCATTACCCACCGTCGAGTGTACGAGCTGTCAAGGGGTTTTGGTAAGTTTGAGCTTTTAAAACCACAACAGTGACCCGAAATCTGCTCGACTAGCTTCAAAACTCAGTTTTCCACAAAAGCTGCGGCCATTAATGGGTTAAAGAGGTGTACCTGCCATAGACAAGCATCCCACTCATCCACCAGCAATTTTACGATTTTACACTACTTGATAAAGGAGGTTCTGGCCACTTGGCCTTCACCTTCCCCCTCCCCCCCTCCCCCCCACGTTCAGCCTTTCTTTGTCAATTTTGATAATTTTGTATTTCAAAATTAGGGCGTAACAGGACCTCGAGGCGATCCCGGGAAACGGGTAAGTCATTTGATTCGGTCCCTTTAATTTTATACCATTTTAGTTAAATCTTCCTTCATTTTTAGCCTCATAACTACCCCATTATTAGTTAGAACTGTAAATTCCCTCACGACTTCTGCTCACTGAACCCTCGGCACCCTTCATTACCATTCATGTTTTCCACACTGTTTATCAGCCAAAAATCTAACTCGTCAGCTGGTGATTTGAAGCGTGATTCTCAGCGACCCATGCAAAAGAAAACTTGTATATTTCACCAGTTCTCTGAAACTCATCTAAAAGAAGCGACATCTAGAGGTTCTTAATGGGGTTAATAGGTAGTTGTAAAACTGCTAAGAATTTGGCCGTAAGGCGTAAAAATGGACAAATTTTAACCGTTAGTCGTAAAAAAGTTCACCTTAATTATTTCTTTCTACATTGGGTCATTTTGTAGTACTTTACTTTTCACTAATTATTCTGTAGAGTTGTAATCGAACACCAACACAAAATTGATTACAATAGCCATAGCAACAACCACTTTCCCCTATAAAACTAGGGAATTTACAAAATGGAAGTATTTCTTATTTAGACAATGTCTTTTACCGGATATATTTTCTCAAATAAATGTATTTGTTTTTTCAGAAAATGTAGTGGTTATGATTAATTGGTAACAGGACTTTGTGTCGTCCAATAGGCCATTTTACAGTTGTGTACTTAGTTGCCAAGCCTTTGATTCAGAGTGAGGCTGAAGGTGACCTTGTTGTGATAGAGACCTGTATCTACTTAGCATGATAACAAAGTGATTTACATTTGAAAGGCAGCAAGGTTTGTATCATAACAAGGTCAACCCTAGCCTCACTCCCATTCAAAGGCTTGGCAACCAAGTACACAACTGTAAAATGGACTATTCGGTCAGTAATCATACTGCTGATTGACAAATGAGACCCCCGCTTCGCGGTCGTCTGATTTTGTAATCACTCTCATGATTACAGACTTACTTGGACTCCACTCGGTCCTGTTATCATTATTTAACAATTATTCCACGAGCGCGCGTTGGATATGAGATGATAGATAGCCAACGAGGTGCGTAGCGCCTCGTTGGCTATAATCATCTCATATCCAACAAGCGCGAGTGGAATAATTGTTTTATTAAAAACGCCCTCAAGAGATTATTATTTTGTGAGAAGAAACCGGATTTTTTAGCTCCCTTTTGATTTTAAACTGACGCGTACGCTTACCATATTTGTAGATTATGGTATATTGGCTCATATACCAGAATGGCTAAGCCAATAAAAAGTCTTGAATTGCATTATCCAATGATCCAGTTTTTAATAATAATCGTTAGCCCAGGGTTCCCATGCTCCTTGAAAGTCCTTGAATTTAATTTTCGGTTTTCAAGGACTTGAAAACCCTTAAATTTAGACTCACGCCCTCGAAAATTTCTGAAAAGTCCTTTAAAATAAGTACGAATGAATCAAAGTCGAAGTTTTCTTTTGTTTTCGATGTTGAAAGTGTAAGTTTCTAGCACAAATCGAGAAAACGAGTTTTCCTTTCCAATCCCTTGTCCGATTGTGATGTTTGACACGTGATTTTTATATATTTTGTACCTAATTGGTGTATTGAAAATAACCTTGGTTACCCAGCTCGTGATCACTCTGATGTGCATGCTTGAAGTCACGCTCGTTGGACTTTTCGGCCGGTCTTGCACGCACGCTCGTGTTATTGAAAGGTCCTTGAATTTAGAGCCAAGGTCCTTGAAAATGACCTAAAAAGTCCTTGAAAGTCCTTGAATTGGGTTCCTGAAAAAGTGCAACAACCCTGTTAGCCGTAAAATGGAAAAATTTTTAACTGTTAGTCGTAAAAGCCATCACCCCATTAAAACCTTTACTTATTCCTTTACATCCCGACATAAAGTTTATATTCTCCATAGTGATCTCTATTAATTTTCTGACCTTTTGATTCAAGGGTGATAGTGTAGGGAAAAATTGGAAGCTAGTTACTCTTAAGGGTTACTGACTACTGCTTTCTCCTTGTATTTAGGGTGTGCGTGGATCAACAGGCAGAGATGGAATTGAGGTAAGAATCCTTCTATTGGTACAAAACTGACTGCCAATATACTGCCAATTAGGGGGGAGAGGATTAAAAAAATTACGGTACCTTTTGGGAGGACAACAAAAATCCTTTAACCCCATCCAGGCGATAAATAAGAAAGACAAAAATGCGTGATATTTTTGAAAACTTTTCAAAGCTATCGCAACACTTGCAAAGAACTGCATCGTGGGCTTTCATAACTTGTTTTGACGAGGGTATGTAAACATGGGAAAAGTCCTTTATTGTTTAACTAGAGTTCATATGCATATCTATATGTTCTGGCGAAAGTATATTTCCTAAACGGCGTTATCCCACAAGCAGACGTTTTCTGCGATATTCAGACTTCAATATGAATAACAAAAAAAAAAAAACAAAACAAACAAAAAAAAAAAAGACGCAGGGAGTGATCCTGAGTTTCCTTTTTTCTTTCCTGCTCTTTAGGGAGACCCAGGTGCTGCCGGTCCGCCAGGACCTATGGTAAGAATGTCTTCATTACTTACGTTAATAGACAGCTCTACTGTACCGCTAGCCTTAGAAATTACTCTTCGGATGGATGATCTCTGTTTAGACCTTTTTAGAACCTTCTCACCCCGGATATTTGATACCTTAGTCATGGTTTTCCGGAGACTTGAAAGTAAACTGGAGGTAGAAAGTGGACGGTGACGAACTTGTTTAATCTAGTTCAGGGTATGGGAGGGGACGGGGGGAGGGGACGGGGGGAGGGGTTTGACCGACTACTTGTCGTTAATGTTTGTGTTTATGTGCCTGTTATACTGATGTTTATTTTGTGTTTGCGCTCTTGTCCCATTCATGCCTCTATTGCTAGGGTCCTCCTGGATCTTATCTCATCGGTGAAATTGTAAGTGTCGTTTTCTTTTTCTGTTATTATCACTATGTGTGACATGAAATAGTTTTCACTTTGAAACTGAATCTGCTTCCGTTCTAAGGAAACTCTTACAATGCTTGTCTGTGTTGTCTTCCACGAGGGCTACAGTAAACAACAACAAAAAAAATGTGATAGTTTAATTTAACCACGTTTGTATAGTCTGACATAAGCAATTTATTTTACGCATAGTAATAATACAGATATCTACGTATTTTATAAGTAAACAGTCTTACTCTCTAGCCGCTTGACTTTTGCTATTTTGCTATCTCAATAAAATCTGTAATCTGATGTCGATGTCATCAATTAAGATCACGACGAGATTGAATTTAACAGATTTAACAACGATTAGGTATTCCAATTATTGACTTTTACACTAGTTGGTGTACTGACCATGATATCTGGGTTGATCGAAGATCAAGTTTTTCCTCACGCACGCGGCCATGTACCATCTTTTGTAATTGCTGTATATGAGGCAGAAATCTAACTTCTGCCTTGTTTTCAGATAAATGGAGCAAACAAGGGACCCCCACCAAACTTTCGACTGTACTCGAGCTCAGAGGTAATACTGTATTAACTTAAACCACAGTATAGTATGGCAAACATGTGTGGGAACATATTGAATTTTACCATATGGTTAATACTGCGTGACAATGGCGCACATAAAACCACGTTGGGCTGGTTATTTAATCAAAGTTTAGCCGTTGTTTAACAAAACCGCGTTCTAAATTGTCTTCAATTTAGCCGAACCTTTTATCTGAACATTTATTTTTGTGAACACTGTCAAGAGGGCCGAAAGCTAACAGTGGAAGTGAATTCCTGAGGCCCGTTGCTTGCGTAAAACCGCGGCGTGGGTTAGACCTTGTTTAAATAACAGGCCCAGGGTAAGGATAAACCTCTCTGGGAACTGGTACCCCTCAGAAATCTTGAAAGAGTGTGCCAACTGTTTCGTCAAATGTTTGCCCTTCACTTTGTGAGTATTTTTTACTTCATCATGTTACGACTACCTTCAGTGTGGGCCAGCTTGCTCTATCGACGTCAAGTCCTAACATCGTCATGTCACCGACTTTAGTCGCACTCTAATCGCGTGTGTCAGATGATGTATCACGTGCACGAAGCTCTTGTGGAAAAGCTTACCACGTAGGTCGCGTGATGTCTAATCAGCCAATGGCAGTCCGATCAAGAGAATGAAAAGCCTCGAATGGAGAAGAGTGTAGTTTCTTATCGAGTCAGCTTCCAGGGTTACTGCAGACACTTAATCAATGTGAACGCAGTTACGATTTCTCTGGGCTGTTTTTAATCTGTGTTTAGCTTTTCATGAGTTCAATTTATATTTTATTGGCTTGATTTTTTTCCAACTCGTTCTCTTTTGCACAGAGTACTTCACCTCGAGAAGAAACTCGTTTGCTTGAGGTAAGCTTAGATTTGATCAAGCTACAATTTTTGTTGTCTGACCGTTGTAACAAATTGTGAGATATACAGGTAATAAACATGTCAAGGGTCTTCAGCTTGAAAATAGCGTTGAAGTCATACCCAAAGATATATTTGAAGACACTTGAACGCCATTGAGAGGTTTGATCAAACACAGTCATTACTTTGGTCATCATTGTGGTCATTATGATTTGTACTATTATCAACATCATTGTTATCTTTATTATCATTGTTTATTTTATTATCATTATATTATGTACTATTATTTTTACTATTGTTGATATCAGTGGCTAATCGCTGATTATCTACCTTTCCTTCAGCACCCTGAGATGAAAAAGGTCCTGGATGGTCTTACAAAACATACTGATCTGTATAGAAGGCAAAAAGGCAGCAAGTATCACCCGGCACGCTCGTGTCGAGATTTGCAGCTTGATCTGGATAGTAACGATACTGTACACAGCGGTAGGTTTCGTGAAATCCAGTTAGAGCAATTTTCAACTGTGTGTGAAAAGCAATACGGGATTGAATTGATTTTGCCCACTTTGCTTTGTGGTTGGTTTACAAATCGTGTGCAAGCTTTCCGACCATTGAGATGTGAGCAAAACTAAAACCAATTTACGTCTAAGTCAATGGCATTTTCCTGCGCTTCAGGAAGTTTTCTTCCGTTGTCATTCGCTCTCTCTTGTATTTCATTTGTTTTTTATCGCTATTCGTGATAGAAATTTAGTTTTGATTATATGAATAACGCTACTCAATCGAAATCGGCTCTTCTATAAAGCTCTGTGAAAGTACAATGCGCCAAATAGGTTATTTTTTACCTAGGTATCAAATATGTCCGAGAATTTGGGGCCACACTGATGGAAACTAAGGCTGCAGAATTCATGACGCGGAAATTAAGGTTTATTTCGTGTATTAAAGTACTTCGCGGGTTTGGTTTTGACTTGATATTGATTCTCATTCGGCGCTTGTTCGCATTGTAAAAAAATGCAGTATGCTAAGCAATCATCTCAAGGTTGACTCAACAGAGTTCAGGAAAACTACAGAGGCACAGCCAAGCTTAGAAAAAATAGTGGTTGTACAAAAACTCTGCCCTCTTTCCTGTTCTCTTCTCCGTATCTTCTTAGTAATGATATTATCCTCAGTTTTTTATTCTCGCTTGCAGGCTTTTACTGGATCGATCCTAATGAAGGTTGCATCAGTGATGCTGAATACGTTTATTGCGACTTTGAAAACAGCAGAGTTTGTGTACATCCGAAAAAAGAAAACGTGAGTTTACCTTTTACCACGGTGCATCTCCCACTACCACAAATTTTCGTATTACTGTGATGTTTCAAGTTTCCTCTGTTTACTCCAACATGAGGATTTGCCCAGGAAATCGTGTCAGTGTAAAGAAATTTTGCTTCTTGTTTTCCAGATTACCATAGATGATCCGAAGGCCAAGCAATGGATCAGCGAAGTTCACCCGGATGTGGAGCTTGTAAGAAGTACTTAAACTGGCCGTAGATTACACAAGTCATTTATTATACTCATTACGATCAGACTCGTGTCATTCCCAACCTGCTAGGGCCCTGTGGAGGAGCAAAAGTGATTCAAGGGGAAGGGGGTAGGGGAAAGGCATGGAATTTGAGAGGGGGTCGTGGCAGTGAGTTGATGGGTACCTCCCAAATAAAGGGCCTGAAAAGCATGAATGAGTAATCCCCAATAATTTTTGAAAACTCTTAGAGTTTTAGAGTCACAAAAATCCAGAATTAAAAAAAAGCCACGGAGTATCATGGAATTTTCAAACCCGAAAGAATTATCAACTAATCGTTTAAAGACTACAATTTCTCGACTGAACGCCTTTATTTTCATTTCAGATTTCATACAACATGGAACCTGTACAGATGAGGTTCCTGCGTCTTTTGAGCATGCGCATCACTCAGAACGTAACTTATCACTGCTACAACTCCCGTGCATGGGAAGATGATAATGACCGCACCATTAAACTCCAAGGAGAAAACGAAATGGAATTAACATCATCTGAGAAAACAAAGCCCAAAGTTGTCACAAACAGCTGTGATGTGAGTATTTACTTTGTCGCTCACATTTCTTTTGAAGAAGGTTTAAAACAAGGTGGTTTATATTGCCTCGTGTCTGAACGGTTTAAGATAACAAAACTTAATCAGAAATCAAGTGCGTGATTTTGAAATCGAACGAGGGGTACGCCTGTGCGCACGAGGAAGCAGATTTGAAGTTACCCGACAAGATGTTCGACGGCCCCTTTTTTTTATGTAAATGGTGTATGTCGTTCTTCTCTCTCGGAAATCTCAGTAATGCTTGTTCGTCTAATAATTTCGCGGATTTATACATTTTAACATGCGTGAATGATCAAATACGTGGTTAATTTGGTTTTAAAGTTTGGTTCTTTCTATTGATCAAGTTATAAACCCAGCCCTTATGGTTGGTCTCAGGGGTCTCTTTCCTTCGTGACTGTAG
This sequence comes from Stylophora pistillata, assembly GCF_964205215.1. Taxonomy (NCBI): domain Eukaryota; kingdom Metazoa; phylum Cnidaria; class Anthozoa; order Scleractinia; family Pocilloporidae; genus Stylophora; species Stylophora pistillata. The sequence continues at coordinate 1,243,131 of NC_142530.1, forward strand.
ACGATAAAAAAAAAGAGAGACATTGGATAGAGGTTCCTCCACCTCCTTCGCTCACGCATGCGCCTCACTGCATTTAATTCTCATGCCTTTTTTTGTAGAATAAAGATAGTTCTTGGCATCAAACTGTCCTCGAGATAGACACGACACAAAAGAACGCCTTGCCTGTTGTGGACGTAGCAGCTTACGATGTGGGAGACAAGCTCGTGGAACAGAAATTCACTATCCAACTTGGACCAGTGTGTTTTGTGTATTAGCTGCGAGGTTCGAGATACGAAATAACCTTTTAAGCAAACAGATCTAATGTAAATTTGACGAGTGGACACGTTTTTATGTCGTATTTGAAGTGTGCTTAGATATTGAGGTCATTTATATGAGCCTGAGGTTCTCTGTTATAGTCTTCGCAAAGATGTGGTATTCGAGTATACATCTTGAGCAATAAACTGGACAAAATTTCATTGTTAGTGAAACTGGATTATCCAGCGTTCTTTTTCTAAGCAGCGGATGGAAGTTCTTATCCTGTATAGAAGATTTCCGCAAACTAAAGAACCTTTCTGTAGAAGGACAATAAACAGATTTAGCCTATAAGGTCGCTCAAATATCAAAATGAAAAAGTTGTTATTTAAATGTAATTTTCTGTATAAATCATTTTAGTAACATGACTTAATGCTGGTAGTGATAACTTGTGCTTTTCTCAAAAGATATTTGTAGTACACTGTTCCTAAATCAAAGATACCCCAAAGCAATGCAACGCGCCTGCTTAGGAGGTATCGAATGGTCATTTTGAATGACAGAACATGGAAAAAATTACCACCAGGAATAGTAGGATGTTCTCTGTCGTGTGGTAACATGTGTGACAGATGCAGAATAATGATCGTAAATAAATCATTGCCTTATTGGGAGAAAGTAGCGGTGAACAACGCAACCCGAATCCCGCCATCCACAACCATTGCAACCCCGTTTCAGTACTGAGATAACACGAAACGCTCGATCTCTTGTTCAAGGAACGATACATTACTTAAAATGCTTGCGTGGTTAGGAAGCGTGCGCGAGTAATTTCTAGAAGCTCGTGGATTGACGCTGGGTAAGCGTGGGTTTTTTTTTGCTTTGTTTTTTTGTTTTTATTTTACGGCGCGTTTTTGTAGAAGAGGTGTAAATAAATACACGCGAAATGCGCGCTAGACGCTTAGCCCACTTACCCTTCCTGGAAAAATAACTGACAGGGGTGCCAGAGTTATCTCTCAATTGCTCAGGAAATAATAGGGTATTAATATGCGAGTTTCGGAATCGCGAAACTGCGAAGAAAATCAAATAGAAAAAGAAAATAAATAAGCGATGGAGAAGATTAACAGAGGTGTAAAAATACCTAAATAAGGAATAGCGGAATAATTTACGCTATTTTCGGAATTGCGCAAACAGTTTTGGCGAGCAGTATTCTACTGGCTGAAAACCTAGAAAAAAGCTGTGCGGTGCAGCACAAGTTTCTTCACTTCCGGCTACTTCCCACGTATGAGGTCAAAAGAAGGTCAAGCCTTATCTCGTGTTACTCGCCACAATTTTCACAGTTGTGTGTCGATAGCTATAAAGTATACCAGGATTACATGCATGTTTAGGTGTAGTCAGGCATAACCTCGCTGTAGTGTTCAATTATCACGGGGTTATGCGCGAAAGTACAAGAGGTTTTGTCGAATAGCGAATCGTCAGAGGATCTGCGAATGGCGTTCGTGTGGTTTACTGAACGAAACAGGGGCGCTGTTTGGCCGTTTTGGCCTGGAAACGAGTATAGATTTAAACATCTATGGTCTTGAATCCGGTATTTCTTTCAAAGGAGCCTCGGGAGCGTCTCACGTCAATTGTATTTTCAGTCCCAAATAATTAGAATTGAGAAAGAGAAATAACTAAAATGCGTCATTTGACCAGATTTTGCTGGAAAGAATTTTACTATTTCTGACTTCGGGACTGGTGCAGTTACGCGCTACACTAAAGCCAGTGAGATGGATTTTAGAGGCCTGTTTTGTAGAGCAACACCCCAGAAACTATACCCTGTAGGCTGGCACATACCTGTGAGGGAGAATAAGGGAACTGCCCTTGGGCTCGTTGCACCAAAGTGAATCACTCTTGTCAGACACCGTATGGTATTCATGCCAGATTTTCATCCAGAATAGGGCGTCGGATTTTTGTCAAGATTGCCACCTCTGGTCATATAAACATTAGGGACTTTAAGAAACCACGACGGCGACGCCAAGGAAGACTTCGATTAAAAAATGAATTTCTACTCTTAGTTAGAATTTAAAAAATGGCTGCAGGAGCTTACTGTCTCATACAGCGCCACAGCTCAACTTCAGCATGACGTATAAAAGTAGCGTTGAGTTCCAAATGGAAATTAAAATTATTTGCCGTCGCGGTTTCGGTTCGCAGACGACGCAAATTTTGACGATTTCACGTTCTTGTTTTGCATAGGACGGCTAAGAAATGTACAAAGTTTTGAAACGCACGTGCTGAGCTATTGTTCTGACAATTAGATCTCTTGTTTTTCCACGTCCTCGTTGCCGTCGCCGTTAGTTACGTCAGGGTAAAGGGTTTCATAGTCTCCTCTCGCAGCCGTTCTTTGTCTCGGGATCCCTGTTGGGGAGGGAGACACAGGGATCCCGAGACAAAGAACGGCTGCGAGAGGAGACTAGGGGTTTCATCGACGCAACTTTATTTCTCCTCCTATCTACAACGTTCTTACTTGTCAGGCTGGCTTTTCATTTCAAGGTCTCTTACAATTCAATTAAAAAGAAAACGTCACGTTTCTTACGTTATTTCTGTCTAGACATTACACCACCTGATTGCATGGCTATAACCCTGAACGCCCTGTTGTTATCAAATATCGTCTAATCATTGGTCCGTCAAAAGACATTCGATATATCTCTCATTTCTACAGAGCGATCTTTGCACGTCCTCTGCTGCAGTCGCGCGGGGTTGTGTTGAATTCAGGTCTTGTTCCCGGTGTGTAGTGCTATCTGCATTTTGCGCCGAAAAGGACCGTTAAAGGTGGCCTGCAAGCATGGCCTGTTCCCGAGCGATTGTGTTGTTATCTTTCCTGCTACTGTTGGCGTGTCGCATCCAAGCACAGCAACGTAAGTACCTTGTTTATTTCACGAAAGGACAATGAGCGTTTCTTCGTCCGAGGCGTCGTCTAAATCCCTCGCCTTTTTCATTTCTCTTCTATTTTTTACTATTTTGGACAACGTTATCAAACTCGTAGATATAAGCTGACCTTTTGCAGAGATTTATACTTGCCTGGCAGTGTGATTTTGAGAAGGATACTCTCTGGCTTATGGGTTAGGTTAGAAATTCTCCACGGAAATCCTGGGCCGAAGCATTCTCACGAAGGCTACTATTTCAGTTCGTGATCAGACTGTTACGAAATTCATCAGCTCCTTGCATCACTCTCTATAAAAACGCCATTAGCATGTTTATCGTCTCAGGCGAAAAAGAAGTATTTTTTTCTCAAAATTGTTTCTTTTGAAAGCGCCATACAAATACTTTAGGGTATTGTACATGCGCGGCATCAGCTATTATGGAAAGAGTACAATCGTGTGTTAGCGATAACAAAGAAAGGTGTGTACGGTTTTTTGACGGATTTTACTTGAAAAGAAATACTTAATCTCCTAAAGACTCGTCTTGGGAAGCAATTTTCGAGTGTCTGAGAGATCTCCCGTCCAAAATTATACTTACTGTGGTAAGTCGTGACTTAAACAATAACCCTTTGTGACTTCTTCGCTGTTGGCTCGTCACACGTTCAAGACGGCATATTTTGCATTTAATTTTTTCTTCCAACTCAGTTTATTCCTTACTAATAAAGAAAACAACAAGGTATGAATCTCCTCAAAATGACTGGTTAAATTTAGTTTTAAAGGATCTTTTCATACATACCATAAATATCTGCGGATCTGGAATTATTGTCACGCAGAGAAAGCGTGACATAACAAGAGCCTATTCATGTACGATCGGATCGCAAATGGAGGCAAATTCTGCATTGCAATTTTTTCGTAAAATTGAAAAAAGCTTTCTTCATCGTCCAGTTCAATGAGTCGAACGGAAAATGTTCATTTGTTGAATTTTTAGCAATGATAAAGTTGAATAACTGGACGATTTCATTTTAACTGGGGAACTTTGCGCATGCTTACTTGCGCCTGTTGGGAATTGGCGACCTTTGGGTCAGCTGAGATCTGTGAAAGAGCGTTTTGTAGTGGAAAGTAATGAACAGTGCCGTGTTGTTTTTGAGCGAGGCAGCTGTATCTTTATATTTCAATCTTCATTTTAAAATCGCCACTCTTTTTAGCTCAACGGTGGTCTTCACTCGCGCCTTTTTGTGGGAATCGCTGTTCGTAATGCTATTGTTGATAGAATTCCCGCCATACAAAGTAGTTATTCAATTTTTTTCAATAATCTTTACCATCTTTAAGGATAATTTGAGCGCTCAAAAAAACGTTGAGTCCTCGAAATGAAAGCTGCGTGAGGTTTTTTTCTTGTTGTTGTGTAATTACCGGTAATTGATGTGCACGCGGTAATTATTATTTTTTTATCAATTAATTTCTTTAAAAATTGGATTTAATAGTGAAGCCAGAAACAGTCTTCTTCAGTCTACCAAAGCGATCTCTCAGAAAAATATCAAGGTCAACGACGTGGATTCCATAATTAATAGAGTCAAGATTCAGTTTTGAAAATATCTCCTAAAACGCATTGTAATCACTGAGGTACTTGAAGAGTAATTTTCGTAGTCCAACTGTGAAACATTTGTGAAAAAGTCCCGTAGAGTTCAAACAAACATGTCTTGTCACGTGCCCTCTCTTATTTACAGATTAAGAAGATTACCAGTACATTTTCTTTAATTGTCTGTACCTTATTGTTCTCAAGGTCTTCCTCATTAGTAGTAAAACATAGATCTGTTGGAAAGTGCATGGTTTATTTGTGCACATGAAAGCAAGGCTATCCAGTCAAGCTTCTCTAAAGCTTCACTAGATCTGAAGCTTGACACCCTCGCCTTGCTTTTGTGTTTGCAGTAACAGGAAACTGCTATCCAACTAAGCCATTCACGTGGAACTGGAATACGCCTCGGCTATTCTATTATTCCTAATAAATGATCTTGTGTGATGCCTTCTCTTTGTACACAGTTATCTGTCCGGAATATGATGAACCTGGAGAATGTCCGAGTGATGAAGAAGAGGACAGCCTCTGTCAGCCAGAAGGAAGTATAGGAAGTGACTCTGGATGCCCACCAGGCTTGATGTGTTGTAACACAGGCTGTAACTTTCTAGATTGCTTAGGTAAGTTAGAACAACATATGTGGCTTTCCCTAATATATATGGAGGCAGTAGCCACAAAAATGGACTGGAAAGAGATTTTTTTTGTAGTTCAGGACCTTCTCTTAAATACAGAGGTTGCACCCCTCCAGTTTGGGTTGAAAACCTTCCCTTTTTTGGCACATTTGTCTTATAATTCTCATCCCTTTATTGACTTATGTCATAGTTTGCTACATGTACTCACAACAGTAGGAACCCCTGCCAACTAGACTTTTCATGGACAGTTTGAGTGATGTGAATATTGATTCAACATGCAAATTTTGTGACCTTAGGAGTCTTAGGAGAGCTATACCTGCATGGCAAACTGACTGTTAAGTATAATGCATCAATTAGTTAAGATGACAACACAATTTTGTTTCTTAAAATTGCAGGATCTTTTTTATACAGTCACTCTATTTTCTAATAATATTTTGCACCCTGTATCCACAAGTTTACCTCAGTGTGATTTTTTAGTTCAGTTTTGAATCTAACTGCGTGAAAGGGTGGTGGAAGTTTTCACAACTTAAACAGAACTATAACAAAATTGTCAAACATGAGTGGTTATCATGACTCACTTGATTCGAGGGCTAAGACTACACAGTCCAAGTCAGTTGACAACTTGTAATTGGACAGTGTAATTGAATAGTATATGTCCTGCATGTGTTACCTTATTAATGGTTGTTTTCTGTTAAAAGGAAAAAAGGATCAAAGCTTTGTTTCTTAAATTTTGTCATAGTTTAGATTAATTTGTAATAATAGGACTCATAATCATACTCATAATTAGCAAATCCAACTCCTAATTTGGGCTTGTCCAATTTTTTTAATTACTAAGAGTGTTAACAGACTGAATTGGACTCCACTCTGTTGTATAAACATTACCAGAGGTACATAATGCTAAAAAAAGGCAATCCTGCATAACTTTTGACACTTAATCTGTGATGTATGTAAATCCAAATCATGAGATCAGTCACAAACCTCTAGTTCTTTCTTGTTCTTTATTATCCTTGATCGGCCCATTCAGCGCTCTCCAAGGAGAATACTCAGCCTATACTTACTTGACTCAAAACAACCCTTTTTTTTTTTTGTTGATTTAAAGTTTTTTCCAGCTTAACTGTTGCCACCGCAACAGTTAAGCTGGAAAAGACTTTAAATCAACTCCACAAAAGGATGAGAAACGAAAGGCAAAGCAAAGCTTAAAATTTCATGACTGAACTGCGAAAACTAAAATCACGGGTCCAAAGAAAACAATGAACTACATTAAACTAATTACTATTGGCGGGAAAAGACACAACACAATCTTAGCAATACTCCAAATCAACTCATGCATTTGAAATTGATTAGGGGTCTGAGAGGAGTGGCTTCCTAGCTTCTGGTTTTCATTTAACCCGAGAGTGACCAAGACAGAATGTCTCCTTACAATAGCAGACAATTAAGTAATTAGAATAAGGAAAAAAGAAAATCAGGGGTTTATCAGTTGATCCAATGCCAAATTCTTCAAACTAACATTGTAAGAATTGTATGGCAGACTGTAAGGAGAATCGCTATTGAGATCTTGGGGGTGAAAGGTTAATTACGCTAGTTACCGTAAATCCTGTAATAAATTAACCCCCCCCAAGCTTATTTATTTCAGGTACTTTTGGGGAGGGTGGCTTATAGAAGGGGGGCTTAATAGAGGGGGGGAGGGCTAATTAATTTAGCCAGATGTTCACTACCAGGATACAATGGGATATGATGTACCATATTTAATAAAAAATTATTCTCAGTTGACATTTTTTCATTTACCAAATTGGCAGAGTCAAAATCCTCAGTAAAGTCTGACGAGTTGTATAATTTGTCGTAATCATTTTGTAAATCAGTAAAGCAGAAACACAACAAAACGGCAAGCTAAAATCAAATGAATGACAATAATGGAATGCCTCATAGTACTAGAAAGGCTTGATTATTCTGAGGGGGAGGGGTGGGGGGGTTACTAGAGGGGGATGGTTTATTAAAGGGGGGGGGTTTATAGAGGCTTTATGGTAATGATAACTGATATTTTGAATGATTTTTTTTCCATTAGACCCTGTTAAACAGCAAATACCAGCACAGAAGGTAAGGCTTGCATTCTAAAGGAGAAGCTCATGGAATCATTTCAATTGTATCATCACCAGTTATTCAAGTAGATAAACCAAAGAATATAGAGCACATTTTTTATGAGTTTATAGCAGTATAAAAATCCATGCACAAATAAAGTTGGGAGAACAGAAGAAAAATTTTAAATCACAAGGTGGAGGCAAGTGATAGTTCTTACAGCATTAACACTGGGTGAATACTGTTCTGAACCAATAGAAAATGCAGTCCATTGCTTTTGTAATTCAAAAGCTTTCAAAAATTTATGGGTTTACCTGTGCAACGAGGGAGAGTTTTTTTTACCAATCAGGGAGCCTGTAGTTTATCACTTATTTTACAAAATAAAATTAATATTTCTGAAACTTGCATATTTTTCGTGTGGAAGTGGCTAAAATTGGCTTTGTTTGCCACAATGTGGATTTGCTTTTCATTGTTTTCTTTTAGTTGTTAATTCTGGGGTATACTTCCTATTGGTGATCTGTTGGTCACATGTTTGTTATGTTTCACCAACAGGTTTTTGTCAGGAAGCTGTTTACAATTTCTGTTTAAACTCTGGGCTTGAAATTGCACCTGTATCGGGTGCATTTGTGAATAAAGATTTTACTTTTGCGACTAAAATTTCTTCATTGTTAGTGATTTCGCGACCGTTTTACAGCCTAGCTTATAAATAAATTATATTTAACAGCCTTATGTCGTACTTGTTACTGGTTGCTGTAGTTTTATCAGAAAAATCCTGTGAAATTCAAGTTGAATGATGCATGACTTTTATCATTGATTTCTTACTGAGAAATGTATCATGGGTGCACTTATTTAGAAACTACGTTGTGCAATGCTCATGAAATTTCTAGGAAGTCTTCATTTCTAATTTCTGGTTCCAGTAGAAGTAGGTTACTTTTGCGACTAAAATTTTCAAAGTTAGGACTAAATTTTAGGAATTACTCGCAAATTGTGATCGAGAATTTTTTTTAATATCAAGCCCTGTATACTGTCATCATGTGACTACAACGTAGATCAGTGGTTTTAAAAAAAAAAAAAAACTGCTGGTCATCAATTTGAATCCACATGAGATGCATTTTTTTTTTTTTTTTTTTTTTTCAGATTGGACCACCAGGAGATCCTGGCGCGAAAGGAGATAAGGTAAGTAGCTTATTGCAGGAAAACTTGGAATGTTGTATGAACCTCCAAAAATTATTGACAACCACATTTTCTTTTCCAAGACAAGCTGTGTGCTCAGGGGTGGTACAAAAAATCATGCAGTTTTCGTAGTGTCTTTTCACCTCTTTTTCCCCAGTGGATCGATAATTCTTGTACAGGCAGTTCTCTCATAGGCAGACACCTGCAGGAATTGGAAAAAGTGTCTGTCAGTTAAATGTCTGTCTACAGGAATTATTCTGATAAGCAGACACCAAAGGAAAATAGGGTAGATATCGGTTTGTGAAAGAGATAAGAAGGAAAGTAGACCATGACGGACATCATGGCCAGAATGTGACAGTATACAAATGAGATTTCCAACAACTTAGGAATAGACAATTTACTTTCCCATGGACAAATGGAGATATGATGGAACCTATCTCCACTGTTCCGTTGCTCTGTCAAAGATCATACTTTTGTTGATTCACAAACTGAAGACAAATTTAATGGACAAGAGTCCAATATTATGGATGGGGTATCCACTTACAAGAGAGTGTAGATAAAAGAAAAAGACAATTTTCACTTTCAAAAGTGCCCACATCTGCTTATGAGAGAGCATCTGTTCACTGGAATAAGTAACTACAGAGTATGCCTGGGAGGGGGGAGGGGCAAAAAAAAAAGTTGAAGAAAGTATCCCTAAGTAGAGCTGTCTACTCATGAGAATGTCCGTTAGCACAGAGACTGATGGCTGTATCGAATAATATTGCTTGTGCTGCTGTTAATGACTGTTTATCTCATTTCAAAGGGTGATCAAGGAGCTGCAGGATTTCCAGGACCTCGTGGAAACCGTGGAGAACCAGTAAGGTGTTATGTTCAATAGAATGTATAATCTTGCCTGTTTGAACATGTTGACCTGTAGCTAACAGGTAGTGTGAAAGACTGTTGGTAAGGAGGTTAGGGTTGGAGATGTGTTTGAACATGCATGCCTGTAGCTAACAGGTAGTGTGAAAGACTGTTGGTAAGGAGGTCAGGGTTGGAGACGTGTTTGAACATGTTGACCTGTAGCTAACAGGTAGTGTGAAAGACTGTTGGTAAGGAGGTTAGGGTTGGAGACGTGTTTGAACATGTTGACCTGTAGCTAACAGGTAGTGTGAAAGACTGTTGGTAAGAAGGTCAGGGTTGGAGACGTGTTTGAACATGTTGACCTGTGGCTAACAGGTAGTGTGAAAGACTGTTGGTAAGAAGGTCAGGGTTGGAGATGTGTTTGAACATGTTGACCTGTAGCTAACAGGTAGTGTGAAAGACTGTTGGTAAGAAGGTCAGGGTTGGAGACGTGTTTGAACATGTTGACCTGTGGCTAACAGGTAGTGTGAAAGACTGTTGGTAAGAAGGTCAGGGTTGGAGACGTGTTTGAACATGTTGACCTGTGGCTAACAGGTAGTGTGAAAGACTGTTGGTAAGAAGGTCAGGGTTGGAGATGTGTTTGAACATGTTGACCTGTAGCTAACAGGTAGTGTGAAAGACTGTTGGTAAGAAGGTCAGGGTTGGAGATGTGTTTGAACATGTTGACCTGTGGCTAACAGGTAGTGTGAAAGGCTGTTGGTAAGAAGGTCAGGGTTGGAGATGTGTTTGAACATGTTGACCTGTGGCTAACAGGTAGTGTGAAAGGCTGTTGGTAAGAAGGTCAGGGTTGGAGATGTGTTTGAACATGTTGACCTGTAGCTAACAGGTAGTGTGAAAGACTGTTGGTAAGAAGGTCAGGGTTGGAGATGTGTTTGAACATGTTGACCTGTGGCTAACAGGTAGTGTGAAAGACTGTTGGTAAGAAGGTCAGGGTTGGAGATGTGTTTGAACATGTTGACCTGTGGCTAACAGGTAGTGTGAAAGGCTGTTGGTAAGAAGGTCAGGGTTGGAGATGTGTTTGAACATGTTGACCTGTGGCTAACAGGTAGTGTGAAAGGCTGTTGGTAAGAAGGTCAGGGTTGGAGATGTGTTTGAACATGTTGACCTGTAGCTAACAGGTAGTGTGAAAGACTGTTGGTAAGAAGGTCAGGGTTGGAGATGTGTTTGAACATGTTGACCTGTGGCTAACAGGTAGTGTGAAAGACTGTTGGTAAGAAGGTCAGGGTTGGAGATGTGTTTGAACATGTTGACCTGTGGCTAACAGGTAGTGTGAAAGGCTGTTGGTAAGGAGGTCAGGGTTGGAGACGTGTTTGAACATGTTGACCTGTAGCTAACAGGTAGTGTGAAAGACTGTTGGTAAGGAGGTTACGGTTGGAGACGTGTTTGAACATGTTGACCTGTAGCTAACAGGTAGTGTGAAAGACTGTTGGTAAGAAGGTCAGGGTTGGAGACGTGTTTGAACATGTTGACCTGTGGCTAACAGGTAGTGTGAAAGGCTGTTGGTAAGAAGGTCAGGGTTGGAGATGTGTTTGAACATGTTGACCTGTAGCTAACAGGTAGTGTGAAAGACTGTTGGTGAGAAGGTCAGGGTTGGAGATGTGTTTGAACATGTTGACCTGTGGCTAACAGGTAGTGTGAAAGGCTGTTGGTAAGAAGGTCAGGGTTGGAGATGTGTTTGAACATGTTGACCTGTGGCTAACAGGTAGTGTGAAAGGCTGTTGGTAAGAAGGTCAGGGTTGGAGACGTGTTTGAGCATGTTGACCTGTGGCTAACAGGTAGTGTGAAAGACTGTTGGTAAGAAGGTCAGGGTTGGAGACGTGTTTGAGCATGTTGACCTGTGGCTAACAGGTAGTGTGAAAGGCTGTTGGTAAGAAGGTCAGGGTTGGAGACGTGTTTGAGCATGTTGACCTGTGGCTAACAGGTAGTGTGAAAGGCTGTTGGTAAGAAGGTCAGGGTTGGAGACGTGTTTGAGCATGTTGACCTTTAGCTTAACAGGTAGTGTGAAAGGCTGTTGGTAAGAAGGTCAGGGTTGGAGACGTGTTTGAACATGTTGACCTTTAGCTTAACAGGTAGTGTGAAAGACTGTTGGTAAGGAGGTTAGGGTTGGAGACGTGTTTGAACATGTTGACCTTTAGCTTAACAGGTAGTGTGAAAGACTGTTGGTAAGAAGGTCAGGGTTGGAGACGTGTTTGAACATGTTGACCTTTAGCTTAACAGGTAGTGTGAAAGACTGTTGGTAAGGAGGTTAGGGTTGGAGATGTGTTTGAACATGTTGACCTGTGGCTAACAGCTAGTGTGAAAGGCTGTTGGTAAGAAGGTCAGGGTTGGAGATGTGTTTGAACATGTTGACCTGTAGCTAACAGGTAGTGTGAAAGACTGTTGGTAAGAAGGTCAGGGTTGGAGACGTGTTTGAACATGTTGACCTGTGGCTAACAGGTAGTGTGAAAGGCTGTTGGTAAGAAGGTCAGGGTTGGAGATGTGTTTGAACATGTTGACCTGTGGCTAACAGGTAGTGTGAAAGACTGTTGGTAAGAAGGTCAGGGTTGGAGATGTGTTTGAACATGTTGACCTGTGGCTAACAGGTAGTGTGAAAGGCTGTTGGTAAGAAGGTCAGGGTTGGAGATGTGTTTGAACATGTTGACCTGTGGCTAAGAGGTAGTGTGAAAGGCTGTTGGTAAGAAGGTCAGGGTTGGAGACGTGTTTGAGCATGTTGACCTGTGGCTAACAGGTAGTGTGAAAGGCTGTTGGCAAGAAGGTCAGGGTTGGAGACGTGTTTGAGCATGTTGACCTGTGGCTAACAGGTAGTGTGAAAGGCTGTTGGTAAGAAGGTCAGGGTTGGAGACGTGTTTGAGCATGTTGACTTGTGGCTAACAGGTAGTGTGAAAGGCTGTTGGTAAGAAGGTCAGGGTTGGAGACGTGTTTGAGCATGTTGACCTTTAGCTTAACAGGTAGTGTGAAAGACTGTTGGTAAGGAGGTTAGGGTTGGAGACGTGTTTGAGCATGTTGACCTGTAGCTAACAGGTAGTGTGAAAGGCTGTTGGTAAGGAGGTCAGGGTTGGAGACGTGTTTGAACATGTTGACCTTTAGCTTAACAGGTAGTGTGAAAGACTGTTGGTAAGAAGGTCAGGGTTGGAGACGTGTTTGAACATGTTGACCTTTAGCTTAACAGGTAGTGTGAAAGACTGTTGGTAAGGAGGTTAGGGTTGGAGATGGGTTTGAACATGCATGCCTGTAGCTAACAGGTAGTGTGAAAGACTGTTGGTAAGAAGGTCAGGGTTGGAGACGTGTTTGAACATGTCGGCTTGTAGCAATTGTTCACCACCTTTGAGCCTCCTTACTTGAAATTTTTGCTGGCAACATAATTTCCTAGCTACAACCCTGTAAGAGTGAACTTGTGATACATGTTTCAGAGTTTTATTGTTGTTTTTTGTAGGGTGCAGCAGGTGCTGATGGATTAAAAGGAGAACGGGGTGTGCAAGGACCAAGGGGGCCACCAGGTCCCCCTGGGGATATAATTTCTGTTACCCCTACAGGAGATCCAGGAGATGGACCAGTTGATCCTATTGGACATGTGAGGAAAATCCTATGAATGATGATTTGGATGATGTGTTGATACTGCAAGAAGTTAATTTTTTGTTAATCCTAGGTGTGAATTGGTTACCTTGTTACAGGTCTTAAGCTTCTTGCTGGTTAATTTATGTTATTTGTTTCTACCAGATCATCCTGGATAGAAATTCAAAGGGTCCTGGAGCTGGTAGGATCCAGGAAGTCAAAGGAGACAAGGGTGCTCCTGTGAGTTATTCAATTGGGTGCTAGGATTTTTTTTTATGAGTGTGTATATCGTGTGATATGTGCATGGTGTAGGACAATCAAAAGGGAAAAGAGATCTTATTAACCCTCTACAACTAACATCAATCTGCATATTCTCCATACTTTTCTCCATACATTTAACCCTCTACAACTAACATCAATCTGCATATTCTCCATACTTTTCTCCATACATTTAACCCTCTACAACTAACATCAATCTGCATATTCTCCATACTTTTCTCCATACATTTAACCCTCTACAACCAACATCAATCTGCATATTCTCCATACTTTTCTCCATACATTTTCTAAGGTGCTGACAAGGAGTATTAATATAGAGCTTCTTCTCCATATTCTTTTGATCTTAATGTCTTAATATGTGATTGAGGGGGAGGGGGAGGGGGGGAGTATTGGAGAAATTAGAAATTAATTAATCACCCTGAAGGTTCAAAAGGTTGAGGATTGGAGCAGTATAGTAGTAGCAGCCACAGTTGTTCAGGTCAGAACAGCCGGGGACGATGACAGGGAGTGGTCAGGGAGGAAGTGCCCCTCAACAAGGAGAGGAAGGATATATTATATTATAACAAGCCTGGCATAACCTTGTAAAATATCACAGTTGTTGTTTGCTAAATTGTTGTGTTTTGTTTGTTTGTTTTGTTTTTTCTGTTTGCAGGGCCCAAGTGGACAGCCAGGAAACCCAGGACCTAGAGGACCTGATGTATGAGTCTTAGCCTTGTCTTGTGGAATTCTTTAATTAATAGATTCTTTCTGTGAAGTTTAGGTAGTAATTTAGGATGCCACGAAGGCTCGCACCATCTTCAATTTAAGACTTTGTCATTTGTATTTTCCTGCATTTTACTATTTGAGTATTAATTTTGGAGTTTTGGTTGGCTCCTTGTGAGTTTTGTTCTTGTTCTGATTGGCTACCTTGAGAGTGCTCAAGGCAGGCTCTCATGTCTGGGTTTTGCCTTAAGGATACGGTAGATCTTCATGGGTGTCCTTTGCAAAAACATTTTTTAACACACCTTTTGAAGCATTGCCACCTTAAACTATATCAATGGGAAGGTTACGCACTATTCTGTGAAAAATATTTTGTGTTAGGTTGATGTAATTGTAAACTGAATGGGGTATGATAATCCAAACTGGATGATGTTTCCCAGAGCAAATTAATCACATATCAAATCTTACTGCTCAAGCAAAACTTTTGCACAGTTTGGATCCCTTATTGGTTGCTTTACAATTTATCTGTCAAGTTTGCTAATCAACATTTTACTTATACACATTACATTGGCAGCCATTGTGAGAGATCCATTTGGTTATTAGCAAACTTGGCTTCAAACTGGCTTCATTAGGTGACAAACATACTACGTACTTCTAGGAGCAGCAATATCAAAAGCATGGGTGAATTAGATACATACATTTTGAGCCTGGTTGTCAAATGAAAAAATTAAGATGTGATTCTTTTTGTCGTAAGCCCCATTTAAGTTGTACATAAATTGTAAATTAATTGGAATGATTTTTCTGGCAGGGTGCTCAAGGAGAACCAGGAGCAACAGGTGACATTGGTCCTCCTGGAATAGGGGTTTGTTCAAATGATTTGTTATTGATGTGCTTTTTTTACCATTTTGTGGTGTTTAAACCACTGCCTCTGCACTGGTGGGTGCTTGGGGTATCTAGTAGTTCCCTTTGTGGCCTGTAGCCAGCTAGACATGCAGCCAGCCTTTATTCTATAATCACAGTCCCAGAGCTACCGAAGCCTTTATAGCCTTCAGCCTTCAGCTACAAAGCTGAGAAATCACTGCTGAAAAATTAAGAAGCTAAACTGCGGCTAAACACTTGAAGAGAATAATAAATTATTATTACTACTATACTACTGACAGAAGAACATTTGAAGACAACTGCAAAAAACTGCTCATGAAAACTTGGGAGACAGCTGTTTAAAGACTGCTAATTGTGGCAGTTGACTTTTTTAAATGTTCCTTTTTAATTAATTTTAACTGGCAAACTTCTGTTAAATGGACATCACAACAATTAGGTATGCATATATAATAATTGTTGACAAAGTTTGATTCCCTTTGCCATAGGGAAGCCCAGGAACTGATGGACCCCCTGGTAAACCAGGACAAGATGGCAATGATGTAAGTAAAATAAATGTAAAATAAATGTATCTCCTTCTTTTGAGCTCACATGGATAATTTTTTTTTGTGTGGCAACCATCTTTTGGTGTAGATCAATTAGAGCATGCACAGTTCAATTTTTGAATTAGTGAAGAAAGCCAGATGTTTTGGAACTATAATCACATGAAATGTTCATTAGCCACTTATCATTTGTGACCCTCCATAGGACTTTGATGCTAAAGGTCAGATAGCACACTCACAACATGCTTCCAGTTTAGAACAAAGGAAATCAGTTTTAGCACACATAAAGTGTGTCCAAGAGCACACTTCATTAGCAAAATCTTTTGTTTCATAGAACACACTAAAAACAAATAAAGCGTGACCTGTTGAACAATGTAGCATGAGCAGTTGAACATGGAAGCGTGTTAACCTTAGAAAACAAAAGCTACTGTGCGAGACGACACAACACACTTAGCATGCGAGATGACACAACACACTTAGCGTGCGAGATCGCACACAACAATTAGGCTAGTGTGTCCACCGTGTCAAAAGAACTTTAAAAAACGAGTGGCTGAAGTAGTTAAAATGAATATCGATGCATAGTTACTTACCATTCTTGAATGAGCCTATTGACGAATGATAGTCAATTCTGCTTGTTGTCAGGCATAAGCTTATTGATTTTATTTCAACCTTCTGGCATACACCATCGATTGCCATTTTTCGAGCATAAAAGACAATGAAATTCAGCTTCAAAGTCAACGTAACTCATTGCTTTTTGCAGTTTCTTCGAAGAAGTTAAGTCTTTAGTCGGATTTACAGTACCCAGCGGTGTACTTTGCTGTTTTCGATCTTTTTCTCGGTCATAAACATCAACCATTTTAAGTCTTGTGTATTGGGTTGTAGATATATTTTCTCGGACAAACGCAAAACAAATCTCGCATGGTAAAGTTTGGGGAATATTTTTTTGAGCGGGTGAATAGCATGATGACCAAAGACCAAAAGCGTTGTTAATTGCTCAAAGTAAACACAAGCATTCCATGCCAGGCACCAGCTTTGTCAAAATTCAGTTCCAGTGTTGGCGCAGATTTTACTCTAATGAATTTGAACAGTAATTTGAAACCTAAAAACACTACTACAAGTGAAAGTATTTATATAGTAAGTATTTAGTATTTATATAAACAGACTATGCGCTTCTTCAAATTTTCGGTTGTCTTTGTAGTTTCGCTCGCCAAATTAAGATTAAGCTTTTCCAAACTCTCAGCCTTCATTTCCAAGTGTTCCATCACACTAAAATATCACAGAAAGTTTGGAGTCTCTTAGGGCTGGGAATAAACATAATTAAGCTGCATTTGGTTTCGCGAGCGTTCCATAGTGAGAAGAATATTTGTTGCTAGAGTCTTGCTGGTTTTAAGAAGGGGACTGTTGTCTGACTTGGATCTCGCTTATGACTGGCCATAAATTTTCGAATGGGAGGGTTTGAATATGGCCCGATCAGACGCACTTGGCAGCACACATGTCTTGCTCTGTTCTTGCTCAATTCTTGTTTGTTTGTCTTGCTCGTGTCAGCCGAATCATCGCCATGACTTGTCATGTTTGATTTGCGCTGATTAGCATAATTTTTTGTGGCTGGTGTCTCACCAACAGTTTTCGTACGGGGCACGCCATCGATTGCACACTAAGCATGCCATTGATCACACACTAAGCGTGCCATTGATCGCACAGTAAAGCGTGCTATCGATCGCACAGCTATATAAGCGTGCTACCAATCACACACTAAGAGAAACAAAAGATTTAGCGTGTTAAGTCTTGCAAAACAAAACAAGTGTGCTCTTCTTTGTTAAATCTATGCAGAATCCGTGTTGTAGGACACACTAAGCATGTTGGGAGCATGCTATCATCTTTAGCTTTAAATTTGTATGGAGGGTCACATTTTGAAGCAACAGCTGACAAATAGAAACTTCCCTTGACTTCAAACATTTACAATATTTGAACACAAAAACAGAAGATTGTGTATAATTTGGGAGCTCCCAGTGTAATCTGCACTAATAAAGGCTGATAGTTTCTAAAGAAACTGTTTGGGGCTGCGTCGGTGAGAGTAACGAAATAATTTGAATATATCAACAAAGTTTAAATGGTAAATTGGCCACCGTTATGATTATAAAAGCTGACGTTTCGAGCATTAGCCCTTTGTTGTATCGAATAGGGGAATTGTGGGTTGTGTGTGCTTTTAAAGGCAGAAAAAGGAGCTACGTGATTGGTGGGAACATGGCAATGAGAAAAACATGAATAAATTAGTGGAATGAAAAATGTTCGTTGATACCTGTGGAGTTTAGACTGCTGGTTTGAAAGATGAGCTTTTTTTCAAGAGTTTTCCGGCTTTCTGTGCTACCTAAGTGTAAGGAAAGACCGCAGATTGCCATGTGTTGCTTAGAGTGGTTAGGTAAATTAAAATGTCTAGCGTCTGGTTTCGATGTGTCCTTGTCATTCCTTTCCACGTTGCGAAGGTGTTCTCTGTGTTCGTGAAGGTGTTCTCTGTCAAACCGGCGTCTAAATCCCACAGGTATCAACGAACGTTTTTCATTCCACTAATTTATTTGTTTTTCTTGTTGCCATGTTCCCACCAATCACAAAGCTCCTTTTTCTGCCTTTAAAAGCACACACAACCCAGAATTCCCCTGTTCGCTCCAACGAAGGGGTAATGCTCGAAACGTCAGCTTTTATAATCCTAATGGTGGCCAATTTACCATTTCAACTTTGTTGATAAATTCAAATTATTTCGTAATCTGCACTACCCTTATCTTTTTACCTAGCTTTTATTTTTCTTATCACCATAACTGCAATTATCATGAGGGATGCTTATAAATCACTCGAGCCAAAATGTCCAATGCCTTGAACTTGTTGAATTTCCATGTAGTTTTAAGGATCTGAAATCCTGCCTTGAGTTATCACCAAATACATTGTAGATCAATAAGAAAAGTATAGTGTCTTCTCCCAAAACTTAGTGCCATAGGGACTTGCAGCGTGTAGAAATTGTATTATAACATAACCAAAGTAAAGTGCGCGCTCCGATTGGTCAATTTAGCGTCCCCCACTTGCCCATGGGTGTACGCTGCTGATGTGAGCAAATGCAAAGACTATTTTTCTGTGCATGCTTGTTTTTTTCTGGTCACGTGAGATTTGTTAAATAAAAGGGAACTCTTTAGCTACAATGTGTTAATGTTATCCCTTGTAGAATCAGACACTACTTATTACCTATGTAAATGCTATGTGACTGCTCTATGTAAAAAGTAGGTACAGGGTATTAAAATTATATGTTTTAAGTGATAGAGAGGGTGTTATTCAAATTGTGTGTAATTGCTATGACTTTTGCTATATATTTTGATAAAAAATCCTATTTTTTTACTAGTCAAATGGAACCTTTACATAGTGTAGGTAAAAGCTATGTAATACACATTTGAGTAGGCTAGCGTAGAAAATTAAAGATAGCATATAAATAGCATCTACATAGGTTTGAAATGCCAATTCACATAGTATTTAAATAGGAGCAAGTTGAGGCTTAGACAACTGAAAATTAAAGTTATAGCCTTTTAATAGAATTAAAATAGAGTAAACATAGGTTACTAATAGTCTTTTTAAGGTGAGTTAAATACAATTTATATAGCTTTTTACCTATGTAAATGCTATGTGGCTGCTCTATGTAAAAAGTAGGTACAGGGTATTAAAATTCTATGTTTAAAGTGACAGAGGGGGTGTTATTCAAATGGTGTGTAATTGCTATATGACTTTTGCCATATATTTTGATAAAAAATCGTACTTTTTTACCAGTCAAACGGAACCTTTACATAGTGTAGGTAAGAACTATGTAATACACTTTTGAGTAGGCTAGCGTAGAAAATTAAAGATAGCATATAAATAGCATCTGCATAGGTTTTAAATGCCAATTCACATAGTATTTAAATAGGAGCAAGTTGAAGCTGAGACAACTGGAAATAAACTTAATAGCCTTTTAATAGAATTAAAATAGAGAAAATATAGGTAACCAATTGTCTTTTTAAGGCGAGTTAAATACAATTTATATAGCTTTTTAATAGCATCAGTGAACAAGGTAAGTACTAAATTGAACTAGTGATCACACACCTTTTAAATATATTTTACATACCATATACTTAGTGCTAATTAGGATTTGAAGGAGGGGTTTGTTGATTAAATTATGCACTTGAATGGTGTGGACCATATGCCACAAACCTATTTAGGCAGGAACATGCATGTATTTAGAGAGTTGCATTAAAAGTAGCAATAATATAATCATTTGCTGGTCAAATATATGCTTCTAATCCAACAAAATCAAAAGGTGCAATATTAAATTATAAAATTTATTACCTGTACATCTGTCTTTTTTGTAACAGGAATTACTTTAAATTATTTTACAGACACTTTTCAGATAAAAAATTAAAATATATTAAATATATATTAAATGTAGTATATTATAATATATTAAAATTTAAAATATGTTAAAATGTCAAACAAATCGACCCTTTAACTGCAGAGATCGGAAAACTAACCCACTCAAACGAAAAACTTTGTAGTCCACCATAATGGTAGTGCTGAAAATATGTGACAACACTGTAGTCAAAAAGGTGACAATAATTAAACTCTAGTCTTTGGATGACTTCATTACAACTCTGAGTTTACAGCTAGAGTACCTTAGTTTACAATAGTTGGGATTTACCCAGATACCTTATTCTACAAAAGGTTCTGCTTTGACTTTTCATAGTTACTGTAATATTCTCCCATCAATAACCTTTGTCTATTGATTCTCATAACACTTGTGAGTCGAGCTTGTAATTTTCTTGTAAAAAGGAGTGAATTAAAGTACTATGTAATCCTGAACAGCCAATGTGAATTTGTCAAAAAAAAAAGAATGATTGAGGATTCTTTTCATTTTTCATTGTCATCTCATCTTGCATCCTTTACAGAAAATAAGAGAAAATTTTCCTTTACAAACATCTTTACATTTTATTAATATCAATTACTAAAACCTTTGACCTTCTAATCATATTTAACTAGCATTCTTTCCTTCCTGACACTTAAGGGAAACAATTGCAGTCCTCTTTGCAATTAAATTCACTAAATTTTCTTTGGCCATATTTATCATGGCACATGCTTTTTTTATAACAATTTGTCGTTTGATACCTTCTTTTTCTGCAAGGAAATAATGGTATTGCACTTCGTTCACATGGCCTGCTTTATTCCACTGCGAGAGTGGAGACTGTGCAGGCTTCCTGTCGTCTCCATCTTTTGTTTTTCTTGGATTCGGCTCTTTAGTAAGTTTAGCAACCATGGAAAAATCTGCAATTTTGTTTAAATGGAAATGTTATTTTAAAAACAAACATGACATTAGGTATTTAGTTTTAATTTGAATTCAACTATGTAGTATTTATGCTTTTGAAAAAAGAGCATTCCTTCTATACTATGCAACACCACTGTTGAGCAGCTACCTGCCCAGTGACCACCTTTTCCTTCTCATGTTGCTAACTGGTGGGGTGTTCAGACTGCTTAAACTGTCAATTGCACAAGGAGAATGACAAGATCCATGCACATATTTGAAGCTGTTCACCGCACAATCTCCTGTTTTTTATGGTAAGATTTGTGAAGGAAATGCTATGTTGTTTGTTTTTATTGATTCTGCAAGTTGAAATTGAGAGATTTCTTCTCAAGTTGGACTGAACACTCTTGGGAGTGAAAAGCTTAATTACAGTTAAATAATTGATTTTTTAAAATTAAATTCTTGTTTTAACTGTAATAATTAATGGCATTGAAGTTATCCCAAACTGCAGACAAAGCATAAATTTAGCATAAAGTTATAAGCATAAAGTTATCCCAAACTGCAGACTTAAGCAGCTGTTTGTCTTTTTTCTGCTGGGCTCACAGCTTGCCAAACGCAACAAAAATAATCCTGAAACCTTTAGCCTACGGATAGATTTATTTTATTGTAAAGCGTAAACTTAAGAAACTGTGGCATGCAAGTGACCGATTCGCTTCTCAGGTTTGATCAAGTACCTAATATCGCAATTTGTACCCACCACAAACTTTTAGAACCGTTGCTTTATAAATGGCCGCTCAACCCTTGTGCCGGCCAGTCGATAACTGTTGTCCCTTCTTTTAACTTCACGGCGCCAACAACTTGCTTTCCATTTTCAACGCTCGCGCAATTCTCGTTTTCCCATTGAACAATGGTAAACCCCATCTTTAGAGATGTCACGTTGAGCAAAACAGTCGAGAAAAGACCAGAAATAAATTAACGAGTGATCAACGGATGAAAAGTACATTCAAAGATGAGCGCCAAATGGAGTTTTCTTTGTTACGGGTATGATCACGTGGACATTTTGGGAATTGTCATTGGCTTGTGAAGAGAATCCGCTGGCTTACCTGATTGCAGTGTTAAGAGAACGCGCAAAGGTTTAACTGATGGACGGTGGATGTTGACAATGGTTTTGCCTTGGATCCATGTTCTGAAGATGATCTAAATAATGATGTGAACTCAATCTATGTAGAAATAATCGAGAAGAATCAAACGTACTTCAAATGCAAGATCTGTGGCCGAAACCTGTCGAGGAAACAAAGACTCGAAACCCTGACTGGAGTTATGTTCACGGCAAAGGTGAGAAACAACAGAAGGCATGCAAATCACAATTTTGAATGTGCAGATTACAAACGTGTTTTACCCTCATCATTATGACAGATGGATACCATTTTAGGAAGTATAAGAGCTTAGTAACCTAGATGATCACAGTGTACCAGTACCCAAATCAACGAAGTTGGACCGTAACCTAGCTCCAATACAGCCATCTCGACTCCTCAGTGTTTCGCTTCCACTGCATGAGCTAGCAGTGGTGCCAAAAGTGTCATTGGTGCGTCTTATAACGAAGAAACATTTGTACAAGAGAAAGAAGCGATTAAAGTACGTTAGAATTCTTGCCTACAAATGAATGTGCACAGTCCAAAGCGTTGACCCATGCTTATGATTATAAAGTTTATGTATTATGATTTTGGCACATCTCCGGACATGAGACAATTTGCATCACAATAAAAACTTTTATTACCGTGGAATCCAAGAGGCCTTTGAGGTTAGAAAGCAAATCTGTGATATGACGACATTGGATTTAAATTGACAATTTGCACTTAATGTAACTGACTGCCGCTTTATGAAAAAATGTATATTAACGTTAAGATTTACTAAAACTTAGTTTAAATAATAAATTTCATGATAAACATGTACAGGTATATACATCTCTTGGTATATTTGTGTGAGACATTTAAAGTATACTTGTACCCTACATCAACAACAAAGAAAATGATTTTCACATGAGCAGTATAGTTAAATTATACTTGAATCCAACATCAACAAAGAAAATGATTTTCACTTGAGCAGTATCAGAAAGGGTACTGCAGATGTACTTAAGTAAGTGCTGCACTATTGAAGTATTATTAAGTATGATTGTGGTATAACCACTACTGATGCAGTATACTTGTAGGATACTTAAAGTATACTTCAAGACCATCTTTTTTGGTAAGGGGTAGCACGAAATGATTTTACTGTTGAATTCCAAGACCTTGAGGGTAACAACAACTTTGGTACAATACACACCTATGCTAAGGTTGAAGAAAAATGTCAGCAAGCAATTTGTGCTTATCAAAAGTGCTGTTGCAATTTGGTCAGTAATTATTATGGCATTATTGAAGTTTTGGAGAGAGATTCTGACCAGCTGCCTAAATACCGAGGGAGGACAGTGGTGAACCACATTACAAGAGTTAAAACATCCAACAGGTACCCTCCTGTCATATTTTAAGACTAATATTATTGGTGTGTGATATTCTGTGGTGGAGTTCTTATTTTAAAGAAAGAATATATTTTTCATGGCATAAACAGGTGGAGCAAATTTTACAGCACATATGAAAAAATTAGGTTTATGTGGTCACCCAAAGGCAAGTGTTGGTTGTCTGAGGTACCCAGGCTGCACCCTTATGGCACAGCCCTGATGTTTAAACCACTTTCTTTGAAATTTTAAATAGCCACTCTTAAGCAATAGGGGAGTCATTTTATGCATTTTAGAGCTCTTGAAATTGAATATCTCTATGGTTTACAAGGCACAGAAATCTTGTTCTTTTGCTAAGCCTAAATGTTCTTGTTAATTTTGGGCTGTTTTTGTACAGTTTTTCACTAGGTGGAAAGTATATTTAACAATTATTCCAAGAGCGCGCGTTGGATATGAGATGATAGATAGCCAACGAGTTGCGTAGCGCCGAGTTGGCTATAATCATCTCATATCCAACAAGCGCGAGTGGAATAATTGTTTTATTAAAAACGGCCCCAAGAAATTATAATTTTGTAAGAATAAAACCAGATTTTTTACCTCTCTTTTGATTTTAAGCTGACGCGTATGCTTACCATATTTGTAGATTATGGTATATTGGCTCATATACCATAATGGCTAAGCCAATAAAAAGTCTTGAATTGCATTATCCAATGATCCAGTTTTTAATGATTAACAATTATTTCACGAGTGCGCGTTGGATATGAGATGATAGATAGCCAACGAGGCGTGTAGCGCCGAGTTGGCTATAATCATCTCATATCCAACAAGTGCGAGTGGAATAATTGTTTTATTAAAAACGTTGAATTAAATTATTAAATTTTATTAAATTTTTAGCTCCCTTTTAAGTTCAAGCTGACACGTACGCTTACCATATTTGTAGATTATGGTATATTGGCTGATATACCATAATGGCTAAGCCAATAAAAAGTCTTGAATTGCATTATCCAATGATCCAGTTTTTAATGATTAACAATTATTCCATGAGGGTGTGTTGGATATGAGATGATAGATAGCCAACGAGGCGCGTAGCGCCAAGTTGGCTATAATCATCTCATATCCAACAAGCGCGAGTGGAATAATTGTTTTATGAAAAACGCCCCCAACAAACTATTATTTTGTAAGAAGAAACCGGATTTTTAGCTCCCTTTTGATTTTAAGCTGATTCGCACGCTTACCTTATTTGTAGATTATAGTATATTGGCTCATATACCATAATGGCTAAGCCAATAAAAAGTCTTGAATTGCATTAATTATCCAATGATCCAGTTTTCAATAAAGTGTTATATAAATATTTGTTTTACCCAAAGTGATTGATATGAATTGTTACATAGTAAATAAATAAGATGTATTTACAATGTGTGTTAGGGCAATGAGTGACCTCTTCAAACTTAATCACCTGCAGTATAGCAAGTATACATAGCAGTATGTAAAAGCTATGTTACCATTTTTCAAAGTTTTGTATTGTTACATGGTAAATAAATAGGATGTATTTACTATGTATGTTAGATCCAAAAGTTACACTCTACATTGCATAGGAAATACATAGCAGTATGTAAAAGCTATGTTACCATTTTTCAAAGTTTTGTATTGTTACATAGTAAATAAATAGGATGTATTTACTATGTATGTTAGATCCAAAAGTTACACTCTACATTGCATAGGAAATACATAGCAGTATGTAAAAGCTATGTTACCATTTTTCAAAGTTTTGTATTGTTACATAGTAAATAAATAGGATGTATTTACTATGTATGTTAGATCCAAACGTTACACTCTACATTGCTTAGGAAATACATAGCAGTATGTAAAAGCTATGTTACCATTTTTCAAAGTTTTGTATTGTTACATAGTAAATAAATAGGATGTATTCACTATGTATGTTAGATCCAAGAGTTACACTCTACATCGCATAGGAAATACATAGCAGTATGTAAAAGCTATGTTACAACATTTCAGAGATTTTTATTGTTATATAGTAAATAAGTAGGATGTATTTACTATGTATGTCAAGATAAAAAATCAACCCATGTAACACATAGGTAATAAATAGCTATTTAAAAACTATGTGAAGTTCTAAAATAGATTTTACATAGACGTTTAAAACCTATCAATTTTTTCAATAGATTTTTCATAGTATCAACATAACCTTTACATACCCTACACTATGTGGTTTTCATGCAAAATAGTATTTACATAGGCAGTCTCAAGCATTGCATAGGTAAAACATAGCTAAACATAGTAAAAACATACTATTAGCATAGGCTTTAAATATGTCTGATTCTACAAAAATTGTTATAAAACAAATGGTAAACACCACAGCGTACACTATTGAGTTATGGATGCACTTGGGAGGTTTGCTAAGCACTCAAGAAGCTAGAGTCGCTCTTGGCTATCGCCTCGAGCGACTCTTACGCTTCTTTTGTGCTTAGCAACCTCCCGCATGCATCCATAACTCAATAGTGTACGCTGTGGTGTTTACCATTTGTTAAGAATTTCAAAGG
Source organism: Stylophora pistillata (assembly GCF_964205215.1). Lineage (NCBI taxonomy): Eukaryota > Metazoa > Cnidaria > Anthozoa > Scleractinia > Pocilloporidae > Stylophora > Stylophora pistillata. The sequence continues at coordinate 1,268,906 of NC_142530.1, forward strand.
GACTGTTTCAGAATGTTGCCTTAATTTAGTCCCAGATCTCTTTAGTAATTCTTCCTACTGTATGCCATACAATTCTTATGATGTTAGTTTGGAAAACTTGGTAATGGATCAACTAATAATCCCCTAATTGATATTTTTCTTTATTCTCATCTTTTGTCTGCTTGATTTTGTAAGGAGAAAATTAATACCGTCTTGGTCACTTACGGTAGTTGAAGGGTGAAGCCTTTCATTAAATCTAATCAGTTTTTCTGGCTTCAAGTTTCATTCTCTTTTCTTTCAACCTCATCACTTAACATTATAATGTGACCCAAGGTATTGGGAAAAAATTGATTGATGAAATCAAGGATGAAATTGAACAGTAACATACATTTTGTTTTCATCAGGGCCAACTAGGACCACCAGGACAAATTGGAGAAACTGGAGTTCCAGGAAGTGCAGTAAGTCCCTTATGCTGATTTAAAAACAACAAGGCTTAAATGCACTAATTTTCCACCTGGCAAAGGTCAAGGTGTCCTGTCAAACCCATTTGAACAGACACTGTCTGTTGACTGGCCATTATTTGGAGCCAGACAGTGATGACCAAAAACAGGAACAGCAAATGCCTACCAAAAAACCTGGACCATTAAAGATTTAACCAACAAGTATTTTTATAAGTAATGTTTGTGAACTTATATTGTTGATATTTTGTTACTTTATAGGGACCAAATGGTGTGCCTGGTGTACGAGGTCTCCGTGGTGTGAAGGGTGACATGGTAAGTGAAAGATGACATGTGCTTAAAGATTTGCAGATCAAGTGAAGAAAGTCAAATTATTGCCAAATTTGTAGTTTCCAGTGGCGAGGTTACTCTTTACAATCTAAAGATGCAGTTAGTACTTTGTAGCTTTCAGTGGTATAATGGCCGAGACAAAATCATTTGTATTTTTAGTGTATTTCTCCTAGAAGGCTAACTGGCTACTTACAATAGTCATAATTTTGCAATCCAACTATTATTTGGGGTGGGTTATAAATATAGTTATATTCTATTGTATTTACTATGAGTCACTGGCTCATTGTACATCTCGAATTGAAATAAATGTATCTATCTGTCTATCTATCTATCTATCAAATAGATTTTTATTTTTACTCATGTTTCTTATTCACTTAGCTAGGCTATTGTTCTCTTTGAGTGCATAGACTTGTAGGTTCCAATAGGTTCTTATATCTTTGGCCGTGTTTAGACTTGAGCGTGCTACCAAGGTATTGGAGTTGACTTACCTACTAGGTAAATATTTCTCGTGTGTAAACACCAACTGATACCCTGGTAAACACCGCTCAAGACAATAGAAAGTTAACTAAGGTAAAAGTTCGGTTTACCCTGTGAGCAGGCATGGTTAAGGTTGGTAACTAAGGTTTGGATGACAGATACATCCGCTTGCGGTCGCATAGAATTTCACATCCCGTGGTGTCGAGATTGCACCAGTCTCATTTGATCACATTTTCGAGACCAGATTTTCATGTTTGGTTTCGGTCTACGAAGAAGTTAGGGCAAAAAACGTACGTCTTGATATTCTAAAGTTCTCCTTCCACCATTCTTCAACAAAATCTCCGTTTAATAGAGTTTCGAACCAGAATTGGTTTCTCGGCCACGACCACGCACATCTAACGCGCCTTGTCTTGCGAAGGGCAATTTGTAGCAGAATTAATCGCTTTCTCCTCGACCTCTTTAGGTGCTGCAAAAGTAAGAGCAGCTGCAATCTCGATTCCTGGGTTTGCTGATCAAGAACAAGAAAATAAAATGCGAGGCCTACAAGAGCCACAGCTTCTCTTTTAAACACGAGCATTTTATGTGTGGATTTAGAATTTGCCGCCAATTCGATTAGATTGTGATTGATGACAGATTTACCTTAGTTATTTGAGCCAGTATAAACGCTGTACAAATGTACCAAGGTTTAGTCAGTTAATGTTTACCTTGGTAAATGCTTGAGTGTAAACATGGGGTTAGTTACTTTTGCCATAATTTTATCTTATGATATTGTGAAGCGTGACTGAATAATTTATATTCATATAGAGGTCTGCACTATATAAATGTAAATTATTATTATTATTATTATTATTATTATTATCTATTATTTCATCCCAGGGATCACAAGGAGAGCGGGGCGAAAGAGGAGATAAAGGAGAGGAAGGAGAAACAGTAAGTAACGAAGATTCCTTTCATTTTTGTGTCTGAGTTCATTGCTTTAATTTATGAAACAAATATTGAGTTTGGCTGTTACTTGGCCAATTGTTTCGAAATATTTTGGTTCCAGGTTAGTTTGTTGTAGTAAAGTGTTCTTTACCTTTGAGGTTGCTGCATTGGTAATAGGACTTGCCTCCAACAGCTAGGGGTGTGGCCAGCTTTTTGACATGTTGAAGGCTTGTACCCAAAAGAGTTCAATTTTTGTTTCAAATATTCAAGAGTTATCTTATACATGTAAAAGTCAAGGGGTTGGAAAAAAAATTATACACCTATAGGCCTACGGGACTATGGGCTGGCTATGCCACAATTCCTTGACCTGGCTTCATCCGTGGGCTGAGTGTGTTTTTGGTTTTTTGTCTGCTGGTTTTCCTCACTCTGCTAAAACCTATGTTCCAAATTCCAATTTGACTTGGCTGAGCAGCTAGTGGAGAAGGACAGCCACCTTTTGGAATTTCCACAGCTTAAAATTCTTGCTGTTGCAATGGCAGGGAAAAAATAAATTTGACTACTCACATAACCTGTGTATGATGGTTTTGAAGTAATAAGCTATAATGCTTTTACTATTTCCTGTCAAGCTCCCATTGCAGAAACGTGTCAGAGGTCTCAGGGTTGAGAGTGTGGTTGTTTTCCATTTGTTGGAAAAACTAAGATATTCAAATGAAAGATCAACTAAATTTGAGAGTCTTAAGCCAGAATAGAAGTGTTTAGAGGAGGAAAATGGCAAAATGACCGCTCTTCAAATATCACCTAAGATAGAGAGTTTGTATGGATTGGGTAGACAGGCCAAAAAATTTTAAGTAATTTGAATATATCAACAAAGTTGAAATGGTAAATTGGCCACCGTTACGATTATAAAAGCTGACGTTTCGAGCGTTATAGCCCTTCGTCGGAGCGAATCGGGGAATTGTCGGTTAATGCGTGTGCTTTTAAAGGCAGAAAAAGGAGCTACATGATTGGTCACGTAGCCCCTTGAGAAACTATCAGCCTTTATTCAAAAAATTTTAAGGGTTTGTATGGAATTTTTGCAACTTTTGCAAGGCTCCGATTTGGACACTTTTGCGCTGAAAACTCTCAAACTTGAGTAGCTTTTCATTCAGTAACATTTCATTTGAAATGTTTAGATTTTCAATGTAATCAATATAAGAAACTCGTCCCAGTCCTCTCACGTTTCTGCAATGGGCTATGAGGATTAAAGTGAGAAAAACATTGGCATAATATGCCATGGGATGTTGAGAAAAAATTTGCCTTTCCTTATTCATTCTTTTTCTGGCAATCATCTTATTATTTTAGGTCACAAAATAATGGCTTTACAAGAAGTCAAACTTTTAGCCTTTCTTAAGTGCAGAACTTCTGAAATAAGAATTGAAACAGGGTTCAAATTGGATATTACAAGGGCATGATGCTCTCAAGAACATAATGTAATACACCGATGTGTTTCTATAGGGTCCTTCAGGTGAGGCTGGAAGGGATGGACAAGATGGATTAAAGGTGAGCATATAGTTTTTGTCAGTCAGTTGTTTTTTGTTTTTCTTTTTTTAAAAGCTCTTCAAAATTATGAAGTTATGTTGTCATTAGAACATTTGTGATAGGGGAACAAAGTTTAACCTAGTAAATTAATCCCTACAGGTGCCTGCCAGGTATGTTGGCTGGTGATATCTGTGTCTGAGAGATTGTCTGAAAAATGAACATTTGGCTAAGAAGATAAGCTTTGAGGGCAAATGTGAAATTTTGAGGACACTATCAGCCAATGTACCAGCAAGCTAGAAGGGGATTTATTTATTTTATAATCCTCCATTAGTTTTCATATGCCATATTGATTGACAGCAAAATTTTGTCAACTCTTTTTGTTCTTTTTGGAGCGGCATTTGAGATCAGCTTTTCATGTCACTACCAGTGGGAAAAAAAGTGGACTCTACAAATTAGTTTGTTTTTCTTTCATGTAAAGTAATGAAGATGAAAAAGTGAACAAACACTTTCTGCTGGCTTTTTCTGCCACCTTTGTTTCTTTTCAAAAGAAATAATAGGAGGACAATAATATTAATGTAATTGGGGGTTATTGTGCAATAACTGTTCAGTGATTTTGTATCATGTGTATAGTAAAGAAGCCAATGGAGTCATGCAAAATTTAATGGGTGGGTTATAATGTCAGATAGTGCTGTACATGAAATTTTAATGACAATGCCGGCAAACCAATGAAACAGATTGTTCAAAGTATATAATCCATACATTTTACTCATAGTTTGTAATTTTGCATGTATAAAAATGATGCTTACCCTATTTCAGGGAGACCCAGGAGTTCGAGGTAACACAGGAGCTCCTGGAACAAATGGCGCAGCTGTAAGAGAATTTTGAGAATTAACCCTTCACATACTAAATAATTTGGATAATTATATCAACAAAGTTGAAATGGTAAATTGGCCACTGTAACGATTACAAAAGCTGACGTTTTGAGTGTTTTGACGTTTTGATGTTGGAGTGAATAGAGGAATTGTGGGTTGTGTGTGCTTTTAAAGGCAGAAAATGGAGCTATGTTATTGGTGGGAACATGGCAACGAGAAAAACACGAATAAATTACATACTAACATCTGTAGGCATATTGTCCAAGCTTCTTTAGTTGGTGATCATTTCCTTCATTCTCATAACCTTAATGTTTGATTCAGGGGTGATATTGTAAGGAGAAATTAGATGCTGGTCACTTTTAAAGGTTAACCCTTTAACCCCCAAGATCTGATTGTTAATTCTCCCTTCTAGCTGCTAGATATGTCCCTGTAAACTAGTTACAAGAATAGGGAGTTAGATCAAGATAAGTTCTACCAGACAAGTTTGGGTATTCCTATTACCTGTTTGCTAGATAATGACTTGTGTGGATATTATCAGGAGAAATTACATGTTATAAATCACTTCTGGGAGTACAAGGATTAGAGGGTTAAACCTGGGGGCTGTTCTGGATTTAAATAAGTAAAGACTTCCTAGTGATGTCTAGAGAGTGGAAATTGTGCATTTTTCTTTCAGGGTCCTACAGGACCAGCTGGAACAAGAGGACCAGAGGGTGCTGCAGTAAGTGTTCATGATAACCTAGATGAAAGCAAGCTACGCTTGTTAGCATAGTCGGAAGCTAAGGGGGAAGGGGTGGGGAATTAGGTGGGGGGAATGGGGAGAACTCCTTTGTTTGGCATCAGTATGTTCCATCCAACAAACTGTTGTTTTTAGTCTTTTCTCCTTGTCCTGTAAGTATGATTAGCATTTTTAACAGGATACCTTCCAAGATTGTATATCATTAATTGGGCATGGATATTGGCTATGTGTATCCTGCATGTGTGGTGCTAAGAATTTTTCAAATCTAATGCTGAAAATAAGGTCTGTAATTTCCCAGACTTAGCAGAAGGTATTGGTAATTCATGAAGCAGAGGTCCCACAATAATAACTTACAGTTTTTCATCTGAAACTGGGTAGCCAAATTACAGGGTTTATTTCTTTCCAGGGTCAAGGTTTAAAAACAGTGGGGGCATACCCAACTCAGTTTCAGCTTAAGCACCCCCCTCTCCTTACAGCAGGCAGAGTGGCAAGTACAAAGTGAAGAGCATAGCTGAGGCCCTCTCTGCACTACATAGGAATACTTGTACCTTGAAAATGCAACTAAATTGCTATTCTTGAATTGTACTTGATGATAATTATAATATACTGAAAATTCACCCCAAGCCTCATTAATTTTGCACCAAATTTTTTTATGAGTCCTTGCCTCTTTCTTGTTGTTTTTATATGGGTATTCTTTTAATTTTGGTGTTTTGAGAATACTTTCCATTGAATAAGAATTCTCAAAAAAGAAACAACAACTTTGAGTTTAAATTTACAAGACATGTTTCGACATTCTCATGTCATCTTTGGTTGCAAATGAGCATTTAACTGTTGTAAATTTGAATTTAAATTTAGGTACGTTACAAACTACGTGTCAGGGCTTACATTACATTTCAATGTTAAAAATGCGAAAGATGTAAATAGCGCACGCTTGACTAGATCAAAAAATAAATAGATAAATAAAAAAAATAAATGTAATAATAATAAAAATAAATTAAAAGACCAAGGAACAACATAATTAAAAGGAAAGAGACAATTCTAGATGTTTCAATTGCTGATTAAGGATAGGTTTTTCCCAGTTAATATGCAATGCCTCTTTGATCTTAATTTAGTATTTTACATATTAAGTGGGAAAAACCTATCCTTAATCAGCAATTGAAACATCTAGAATTGTCTCTTTCCTTTTAATTATGTTGTTCCTTGGTCTTTTAATTAATTTTTATTATTATTACATTTATTTTTTTTATTTATCTATTTATTTTTTGATCTAGTCAAGTGCGCACTATTTACATCTTTCGCGTTTTTAACATTCAAATGTAACGTAAGCCCTGACACGTAGTTTGTAACGTACCTTAATTTAAATTCAAATGTACAACAGTTAAATGCTCATTTGCAACCAAAGATGACATGAGAATGTCGAAACAATTGTCTTGTAAATTTAAACTCAAAGTTGTTGTTTCCTTTTTGAAAGTTATTGTCACTCTGCTGTCTTTACATCCTTTTGAATAAGAATTCTAATCACCATTTATGTTCACACCTTAAAATGGAGAATTGGGGGATTGAATTGGGTGTTTTGATGTAAACATGCATGAGGCCTTGTAAACTCTTCAAAAATTTTTTGCTTGTGTTGTAGGGTCCTCCTGGCCAGAGGGGTGACAATGGATCACCAGGTGCCATAGGGGCTAAGGGAAATGTTGGCTTAACAGGCAGACCAGGTCCCAGGGGAGCCAGAGGATCTGCAGGACCTCCAGGTTTGAAAGGACCAGGTGGTGAGCCAGGAAATCCAGGCAAGAATGGTCCCCAAGGAGAGCCAGGTTTCAAAGGAGAACAGGTACGATGTACTTTGTGCATGATTTCCTTATCTCAGTTTACTTACTTCTATGCATCCATGCAAGCATTGTGAAAGAGGGAATTAGGCCCCAAATGTTCAAATTTGTCACTCCTTCACTCACACAGACAAATGTCTTTGTGGTTCTGTTGGAGGGTGAAATATAAAATTGTCAAGGCTTGTTGAAAAAGAAATTTCCTCTTTTAATTTCCACAAAACTCTCCATTCTCTTAATAGCTCCCTTTCTAGAGCTTCAAGATTCTGATAAGCTGTCTATGTTTCCTTCTTCTGCATAAAAGTATAAATTGTATTTAGTATTATCAAAGCTGGGTAACAATGGAGAAGAAAAAAGGGATCGACTCACATTTGGCCCTCTACTTGATAAGCCATCTTCACCTTTTCAACATGTCCTTGCCTGAATGTCCTTCAAAATTATTATAATTTTGTTATCAGAGCATTTATGATGCATGGACTTATAGCTGGCGGGGAGGGGAGGGAGGAGAAGGCTTACAAAGGCCCATTCACGTGTTTGCTAGCTACAGGTGAACAAGTCGTTATGATGATGAACTGTGACCGTCACAATTTGTAACAACTGTACAGAGGACCACATAATTTATATGCAACTGGATGCATTAGTGTGACCTTAAGTCTTTCAACTGCACCCTTTTCATTCTGTTGTTCTGTAAATATGCTATGGCTTGTGAATGAAGATAAATATTATTTTATACCATAAGCTTTTCACACATATATCTTCTTTTTGATAATACTATTGTATTGATTTTTTGTTGTTGTTATCTGTAAGGGTGCAGTGGGACCAATGGGGCCTATTGGCCGTATAGGAAGTGCCGGAGCAGATGTAAGTATTTATTTTTAGATTTAATATATACCAAAAAAAGCCTTTGTTTATACTTTGGATATATCAACAAAGTTGAAATGGTAAATTGGCCACTGTAACGATTACAAAAGCTGACGTTTCGAGCGTTAGCCCTTCGTCACCCCTACGCCCTTTGCTCCGATGAAGGGCTAACGCTTTTGTAATCGTTACGGTGGCCAATTTACCATTTCAACTTTGTTGATATATCCAAATTATTTCGTTACCCCCACCGACGCAGCCCCAAACAGTTTCTTTCGAAACTATCACCCTTTATTCCTTTGCTTATACTCTTGTTTTTCAACCACTTTCATGTCCACACAAAAAGCTCTTCTTCATGCTTAAACTCCCATATCCAGGGATTTCATTAATTTTGGGTGTAGGTGCATATTAGGACATAAGTAGGTGGTAGACAATTCAGTGGTAATCAAGGCAGATTTGTCACCAGTGGACTTTCTCTTCTGTCCATTTAACATGGTGCACAGCGAACTGATCGTGTTGTTGATTGAATTGTTAGAACTCGTTACAAAAATCACCCAACAACCTAAAAGGAGACTAAATATCCACGATAAACACCTTTATTGATGACTGCCTTAAGAATATATTGAATGTTTTCCAAAAAGCATGCAAACACTGGGAGGTGGAAAAGCCAAAGAACCAGCTCCATTGTGGAGAGTAGCTGCTGGAATTTGCTGGTTGCCAGCTTCTAATGAAATCCCTGCATATCCTATTGGTAATTCTCTCTTCTAGCTGCTACACATTTCCTTGTAAATTATTTACAGGAATTTGATAACAACTTTAACCTGACACGTTTCAGTGTTCTCATTACCTGTTTTCTCGATAATTAATTTTTATGGATATTCTTGGGAGAAGTTACTTGTTAATCACTTCTGGGAGTTAAGGGGTTAATTGATATAGTTGGTGAACTTTCCCAAATAGGAGTTTGTCTTAACAGTGTGTACAACAATGTACCACATAAAGTCAGTTTTTAACTTTATGTAATAATAATAGCATTTTTGCACATGGTTAAATATTGATGTTACTGTTACGTAATGTTACACTGCCCTTGTCTCACCTTCAGTTTTAATTTTTCAGGGCCTTCCTGGTCTTGCTGGTAACCGTGGACGCCCTGGAGAACAGGTTTGTGAATGAATTGAACTTTTTAACTTACATTGGAGATGTTGGGGGTGTTCTGATTTTCCCTGCCTTAAGAGTAAACAAGTCATTGTTCATTTCATTGTTAGGGAGCCCCTGGAAAACCTGGAAGAAGAGGACTGGAAGGTGCTAAAGGACAAACGGTTGGTTGATTATCTCATGACCTTATCTACCAATTAAGATTGATGCTGTAAGTGTAAGCAGAATTTATAGTAGAACTTGAAAATTCAGTAATGATTGCATGAAATTGTATCCTCTATGATTGGTCACAAAGAACTTGTTTTAAAGTAAACAGTGCAGGTGCTTAAAGGAAAACCCTTCATGCTGCAATTTATGCTTATGGGAAAAGCAGAATTTAAAGTAAAACTTGAAAATTCAGTTTTGGTTGCATGGAATTGTGTCCTCTTTCATTGGTCACAAAGAACTGTTTTAAAGTAAACAATGCAAGTGCTTAAAGGAAAACCTTTCATGCTGCAATTTATCCTTGTGGGAAAAGCTAATACATCTTATTGTCAAGTTGGTTCTCTATTGGAAAAGTTCTTTTACTTGCATTTTAATGGTACTGTATTAAACAACAGTGGTCATGGAATTATTTCCTTGCAGAAACGATTTCGAAAGAAATCTGCCACACAGTTAAAATTAATCATGGTTTGATGCACAACATTTTTATTTACGGTGTATGTAAGCAAAAAAATTAGGTTTCAAAAGGGGATGTATGCTTGTAAACTAGCCACAACTATCTATGTTTCCTTTTTATGGAATAATATCAGGCAATCCTGAGCCTTTTGCTTGCTCAGCTTGTGAATCACAAAACAGGTTCCACTTGTTGCTCTGCCAAATGCAAATGAACAGAACAGTCAGACATGCAGAAGGATTGAATGAATTCAAGGTCTGGAATGAAACCCTTTTTTGGGTTCACTTGTTTATTCCTGTGCAACATTTCAGTATGGGGATGATTGGATCTTGGGAGTTATATTATCACGTGTGCATGATATTTTGTTTCATTCTGATGTTACTCGCATGGACTGTTTTGTTACTACATGTCTAGGGTAGCACAGGCACTACAGGTGCACCTGGAAAGCCTGGGCCTCAAGGAAAACGGGTAATGATTGGTATAAATATTAACATAAAATAATCAATTAGTACTATGACTACTGTAAATCCTCTAATAAGTCCCCCAGGGGGCTTATTTATTTCAGGTACTTTGAGGGGGAGGCTTATTGGTGGGGGGGGGGGGGCTAAATTTAGCCTGATGTTCACTACCAGGATATAATCAATCACCATAATCAATTTTAAATGACAAACTAAAATTACAGGACTTCAATAAATTTATCATACTTACTGACATGGAGTGTTATTTTGGATTTTTGTTTTTTGATGGGGGGGGGGGGGGGGGGCTAAATAAAATTAATTTCTTCCTCTAAAGAGGGGGGCGGCTTATTAGAGGGGGGCAATACCAGAAATATCTCACCAGAAGAGCAGTGCATGTATAAATAATCTTTGGTAAGTTATCTGTAAATCAGAACACAGATAGAGGTAAGACTACAAGGAGAGCTAGTGAAGAACAGGCAATCAAATAGCCAATCACTTTTTCAATATTATCATATGTTCCTTATTCTCTCTGTTTTAATCAAGCTAGGTTTCTTCTCCTTGTCATCGTTATCACCAGACTCTGACCCTTCTCTTAAAAGTTTTTCTCTCTCTCCTCATTCTCTCCTGTGAACTAAACTATTTTGTTTTGCCCTGTTTCTCTCATCTCTGAGTTACAGTAACCTTTTCCTCTGTTGCTCTGTATCCAAGCTGACATCCCTCCTTTGTGAAACCATAATTATTGTCTTCATCCATAAACCACTTAATAATTATTACCTCTTTTGAAAAGCATGAAGAGGATTACATCTCCTCATAATTGACACCAGTTCACCAGTCCTTTCTTTTTGTTCACCAGGGATCATCCGGAAGAACAGGACTCCCAGGAGGACTTGGTGCCCCTGGTCCAGTAGTACGTTAACTAAGATGAAATCTTGTTAGAGTTTTGTATTTTACAGGAGAGTTTCATGAAGAAAAATCATTAAATGAGACATTAATTTGCAAGCTCATGCTGCATCAACCAACTAGTAAACTAATAGTAGATTGTAGTGTTCTGCTTTCTTTTCTTTCCCAAAGAGTTTTCACCAATTTTGAAGTACATGTTAGTTCAAAATGTGCTTTGGAGTTAACTTTAGTATCCACAATTTTCTCTGTCAAAGTGGATAAAGATATATGCATACCAACTCATTTCTTTAATGTATAACACACATGGATATTTTTTGGGGTGCTTGACATTTCTCTGAGTCCCAAAGAGTGGAAAACATTCAAAGAATGAGCAGTATTTTATTTTATTACACGACTCGGGCAGTCAGAGGGCCAATAACTAAAATCAACCAATCAAAATGCTCTATTGCTGGTCCAATATTCTCTTAGTATTGGACTGGGCACTGTCCCGATTGGTCCCGAATGATACCACACTTGTGTCCCTTTGAACTTAATTCAGTCGTATAATAAATCTCTTATTAACCAAGCTTGCTTGGGACCGTACTGGAAGAATGTCAGCCCTTGGTCTTTTACGGCGCTCGGTCCGTACTGTCAAGACCTTGGGCTGATATTCTCCCAGTACGGCCCTCGCGCTTGGTTAATAAGATATATGTCTTACATTTTACATGTTCTCTTGGCGCCAATTGTGTAATGACAGTAGGGTGGAATACATTAAGTAAATCTGTGTAATTCTTGGCTTGACTTGCATGAATTTGTTTTTTAGGGTCCTTCTGGCAATCGAGGTTATTCTGGTGCAGAGGGAAGGCAAGGAGTAAAGGTGAGCTGACCTTATGAAATGGGCAGAGAGACAAACAAATCAAAAATGTCATGTGTAAACCCCTTGAAATGATTCTGGCATCGCTATTCCCCAATGAGAGTCTGAAGGACAAGTTTACTACAAAAATAGTAGTTGTTTATCAACATTGACCTTGTACTGTCTTCAATAAGGGGTTCTCTTAATGGTTTGCTCTTTGTTTCGATCATTTTTAGGGTGACAGTGGTAGAAATGGAGAGAATGGACGGGATGGAGGAAAAGGAGAACAAGTAATTTTATGAGTGGTTTTTGTCGACATGAAGTTGTTTTTCTTTTTTCCAAGGGAGTTTATACCACACCATTTTGAGAGTTAGAACCCAGTTTACATGATATATAGTGTTGTCAAGCGACTGAATTTACAGCCCTATCCTACCGTACAACAAACTCCTCTCTCCTCGGGTACACAAACTTCTCAGAGTAAACTCTTTTTTCCCTTTGTTATAATTAAACTTTATCAGTGTGATCTGGATACGCCCCTTTGAGTAGCATGGAAACGTGCTGTTGTACCCGACATTTTGTGACAAGGAGTCATTTTACTGTGGCATGAGATAATTAAGAACATTCAAGTGTATGTAACAGTGAACTCTGACGACAAGGAAAAAATATCTTACTTACAGCTGTTTAAGTACTGGATTGCTGAGTTGCATTTGAATATGTGGTAATTATTGACCTCTTTATTAAGGGATTACAAGGGGAACCTGGAAATCCAGGCCGACCAGGACCTCGGGTAAGCAATAAAGCTGACTAGCATTTATCAATGTAATTAAGCGCACTTTGACAGAATTATTGAATTGTTCAAAGGGCAGATAACATTATCCAACAGGTAAATTGCTATTCACTGCATGTGTCAACAAAACAAAATGTACTCTGGATTGTAACAATGGATAGAGAATTATCCAGTGGATGGCATTATCCACCCTTCAAACAACCAGGGCATATTTAACAATTATTCACCTCAGGTTCGGGGAATATCGTCGAATAATCTCCGAGACAAAGTCGAGCGGATTATTCGACAATATTCACTGAACCCGAGGCGAATAATTGTTTTAGTATAATTTCAGAGCTGAACAACAGAGAAATTTCTAAAATCATAACATTTTAGTAACATTAATAACAAAGTTACCTCTAGGTGTGCAACTGTTCACACTTAAAGTGACTCCACAAAAATCAACAACTGTAATATGCTCTATTAATTTGAATGCCTGGTGTCCAACAGACTGCTGCCCACTATGCATATTCAGTATAATTTCAGAGCTGAGCAAAGAGTTTCCAGCAATCTGATTGGTTGAGCGGTTCCTTACATGACACTATATAAACTGCTCCATGTGGTTTATATAAAATGTTAAAATAAAAATGTTAACCTACTGATATCTTGTCTCACTGCACATGTTATTAGTTCATTTCCTCCTTTATTTTGTTTGCCTGCTTACTTGAATAGTTTACTGTTAAGTTTGTTGTCAAGTGTTGTTTTCTTGAGATAGCAGGTTTACCATTCCTTCTATTGCCACAAGTCCTTTGTGTTAGGTTTAAATTTGGTTAGTTTATGATAAAACAGTATTTTGAACATCAATAATTTGGTTGATAATTGCCGAACTTGGTGGTTTCATTACGTTTAGGGAGACAATGGTGCTGCGGGAAAATCAGGAAAGTCAGGCTCTCAAGGAATTCCGGTGGGTCAATAAAAGCAGTATTATCGTACCTTCTCTTACATTATACTTACAGACAATAGATTTTATATATGTAGAAGTGACATCATACCTACAGACAATAGTTTTAAGTGCTCTTGTCTTTACAAGTGCTGCTCAAGAATGTGCACAATAAAACAATTATTGGATTCTGTTTTTGCAGGATAGCAATAATTATCAAGGCCTCAGTTTGTGTTATCCGTCTTGGCCTTCAGCATTGATAATTATCGCTATCATGCTCCACCTCATTCAATAATTGTTAATTATAATGCAGTTGTAGCAGTGAGTGAACTGAAATTCAAAGAGTGGTTGGATTTACTGATTAATTTTCAAACTGACAGAGCAAGCAGTGTCACCTTTAGGCTTATTTGGGATTCTGTGTAGCACACTGACAACTTAACTTACAGCTTAATAAGGAGACACAAGGTACTAAAAGTTAATGTTATCAAGTACATATCCGTAGGGAAACATCTAGAAGATATTTTTTTCAAATTTGAGGAAGTTTTTTTTTTATTGTGTTTGGTTTACAAACACAGGGATTTACATAGAAATTTATAATGCAGTGTAAGGAGCCTTTATGTATACTTAGAAGTTTATGCTAATTATTTTGCTTGTCTTTGTGAATGGCAACAGATGTTTACAGGAAATAGGTGAAATATTTTTTGCTATAAAAACTGTAAAAGGTTTGACCATGCTTTGGTACAACACAGTTTGAATGTTGATTGTGGATTTGTAAAACATCTGCAGTTAACAGAAAATAGTCAGTTGTAAGTCACACCAAGGTCTCAGCTCAGCTTAGTTCTCTGTTGGGTGTGTACAGTTATACCACAGATTCCATAATATATGAAATTGGCTCTATGACAGGCAATATTTGGGCTAGCATTTGTTATCTCCTTATTTAGAGTTTATAAAATGTTGCAATTTCTTTATGCAAAGTAGTATCAGGATCTTGACTGAAGATAATTATTTTTATTTTACTTAGGGTGTTGATGGAGAGGATGGTACCCCTGGAATACCTGGAGTCCCTGTATGTTAACTTTCATTTTATTGTAAATTGTCAGTTTTTTGTACCTCAGCCAGGTAGAACTTGTATCTTTCCACTTATAAAGTTATTGACTATTGAGTGAGATACCCTCACAAAATTGAGATACCCTCACAAAACTCATGGCTTGATTGTTCAACAGTTTGCATTTGTGAGTTTGTGTTTTGCTAAAAATGTTCTTTTGGGATTGTGCCATTCTTGTTTGAAATCCCAGCCAGGATTTTGGATGCTGCCTTTATTTCTGGAGGGACCCATCCAATCACATTAAGTATCCCGACTGTTCTATATGAGATCAAATAACGTACCATCAGGGTTGGAACCAACCTTTCTCTGGTGGGATCACAGGACATTCTGCTTTTGATCCTTCTAGGTCCCTGCTTGGAATATATCCCACTGCATTCCCTTATATATCCACTGTGGATATCTTGGGTTCCTGTGGGAACTTGCAGAGGTTTTGTGTTCCATCCCAGATTTTGTTGTTTGGTGTTCTTTATAAATGTCAAGGGGGGTGGGGAATTAACCTCTGTTTGGTGGTATCCTGGCTTTGCTGCTTTACATGTAGATCGTACGTGTATACAGACTTACTGTATTATCGTGATATGGAACAGTTTAGATAATATCCTCAAACTCTGTAATTCTTCTTGTGATTTTAAGCGTAAACTTAGAGCCAAATTACTTGCTGCTTTCCTTTCTCATCGCTCTTAGTTGTAACTTTGGCGAACATTTATTAATATTTTAGCTTCCTTAATTTTTTTATTATACATTTTAGTATTGTAATTTTTAGTTCACTGTCACCGAAAAACCCTCTTTAGGGAGTGTCAATAAAGTTTGTATTGTATTTTATTGTATTGTATCCTGTTAAGTCCAGCTGGGAATCTGGAATGTCAATATGGGACCCCATCAAACATCTGTCGTGGGATAGGTGGAATTCCAGACACGATTTTGGTGGGATTTTGTGTCCTATCTGTGATGGGTTGTTATTTATTACAGCTGCAGCAAATCTAGTCATTTGATAATGCTTAACTTACACCTCTGATCAATAAGTCAAGTGGTGCTCAGTTGTGATAATGTTCATCATTTTCTCTTCCAGGGCCCACAAGGTGCACCAGGAACACCAGGTTTCTCTGGTCCTAAGGGAACAATGGTGTGTTTCATGTCATTGATGCTATGGACAGTTTTCAGTTCATATTACATGGATATTTTGTCGATCATTTACGTATAATTTAGTGTAGGGCTGATATTGCTCCTAAGGGGCCCAGAAAGTTATTGCAACAGAGTTTGCGCCGAAAGACATGGAGTAGTTATTTCAAGAACGTAAAGGGATAGCATTGTGCTTATTACCATAATTAAGAGGCAATATGATGATCCAGCTGTGGGATTTTGATCAGCTCAGCCATCATGGAAAGCGAGTCACTAGACATATCAAGAAAAGTGGTAAATTCTGAACGGGTCGTCATTTGAGATATGTTTGTGAGACATGACATGTTTGTTGCATAGCTTAGTGTGGGTGCTACATGCCTCATTGGCTATCAACTTTCTCGTATGTACATAGTGTGCTTCTAGATTAATTGATTAAAAAAAAGCGTTGAGGCAACCTTTGAGCAATGTAATTGAAATTCATTTATTTTCAGGGTAACAATGGAAGAGATGGAAGCACTGGAGAACGAGGAGCAGATGGTGTTAAGGTAAAGGAGTATGCTGTGTATCTGGTAATGGTAATGGTAATGGTTTATTAGATATGAATTCGGCACTAAAATGAAATACTTCATATTTACAAGAAATTACAAAAAATATTTACAAATTAAATGAGACTATATAAATAAAAAATTTTGCCGGGGGACTGGGTTACCGGCTCACAAGATTCTATTCACAAATTATTACAAATGTGATATAAGTCTATTGCGATAATTCATTAAGCTTTGACGTCATTGCGGGAAAAAAAACTTATTTGAAATCGTTTTGTCCTGCATTTAAAAAGAGTCAAGTTATTGCTGGAGCGCAGCTGGCGGCCGTGTGCGTCTAGTCTTTTCTGTGGAAATAATGATGACAACTGTGAGTTTTTAATTTTCTTGAACCGTTCGAGGCAAAGACGTTCCCTATTTTCTTCCAGTGTGGGGTAATTCAAAACATTACATGCAGCTCTGTAAGAAATGAGTGGTTCGATTATCCTGAAATCTCTTTCAGATTTTATTTTTAATGGTGCATTGTCCTTTCTCGTAAAGGGCTCCAACTAAGAGCCGCCTCTTGAGGCTGTTTGCAGGTCTTTGTTACTCATGAAAGATTACCTCGTCTTCCCGGCTATTCAAGATCTGGCTGTCTCACTGTTGACTCATGACAAAATGGCTCGTTGTGGCCAGCTAGAAGAGTTTGACACATTAATAAAGTTGATTGATTGAATGTTCATCGGTTGACAATCACTTCCATAATTTTTGCGAGTTTTTCTCGTTCGCTCTACACGTCTCTTTATTATTCTGAATAAATGATCTGGCAATTTACCAAAATATTTTTCATTTGGTTGTAGTTATCATAAATTTTAAAGTCTAGTTCAAGTATTACTGTTTCATTCATGTCTGAAAGAGTGACACATCTGTAACCTATTGAGCTCCAGTTTCTCTTGACTGTAACAATTTCTTTCAACAGGGTGAACAAGGTGCTACAGGAGAGATTGGTAAACCTGGAACACCAGGATTGGCGGTAATGAACAAGATATTTTATTCCACATAGTACAGTACACGCTAAATGGGAAGGGGTAAGGGAGGGGAGAGTAAAGCCTCCCATAAAGGAAGTCATTAATAAAGGAAAAACTTAATCCTAAGAACAGACCTTAAGTTAAGGCTACAGCACACAAGTTGAGTACAAGATATTTGTATATTTGTATGAGTTACAGTGTTCAGAGGTGCTAGTTAATTAGGCAATCGACCTGATCCAAGCAATATTAATGCATTTGTGCGATTTTCTAGGAAAATCAATTGCGTGACTCGTGAATTCCGCGTTAAATTGCATGCACAAATTGATATCGCGATTCGTGCGATATCAGTTTTACTAGTAGGTTTCAGCAAGTTTCTCATTTTCTAAGGGTAGAGAATGTGCAATCTTTGTTTTAACCCCTAAATAGGATTTGTTCATTTTAAAGCAATTTCTTTGAATATCTGTCCATTAATGGTAGTTATGTAGTCCATGAATTCTTATGACTAGGAATGACTTTTTCCTCAGGGTCGACAAGGTTTCAGGGGAGACCCTGGTGCTCAAGGAAGCGCGGGAGCATCGGTAAGAGAATACTGATAGTAGACACTATTGTGGGGGGTGGGGGGGTGGGGGTGGGGCAGAGATTAGAGAGAATAGAGTGCTCAATGAAGGCATGACTATCTGAGGGGGACAATTGAAACATGTGACACATATGACACTACAGACAAAATCAGCCCCAAGCATGGAGAGCTGACCTTTTCCACTGCCAGCCAACTCATCATCAAGTTAGTGGGCATTTCGGCTCTTAAAGTATATTCTTGTAAAAAGATGGAAGAAACTGATATGACCTCGGGCAATAATAAAATATGGGTTCCCTTGAGGATACCAACCACAAAACTTGTTACTCTTTTCTCAAACTCTCAACCAAGTGAACCGTAGAGAACTTTTTGGAAAGTTATGCGGTATACTTGGTTCAATTTTAGTAAGTGTCCATTTTACGTGAGATTCAGCAATGTTAAACGAAACACGAGCGGAGAAAGATGTTAATTCTCTGCTTGAGTGGGAAAAAGGGTTGTGGAGCTTAAATTAAATACATTACTTTTTAAGGGACCGCCTGGTATTCAAGGACTCCCCGGTGCATCTGGTAAACTAGGAAGTCCAGTAAGTATCTTATCAGATCGTTTTGGTTCTAAGGGAAGTAGATTTATGGAAGACTTCAGCACTGTATTCGATCTTTAAAAGATCTGTGAAATGTGGAAGTGTCTGAGGAGTCGAGAGTTTGACAGAGGTTTTCATCTTGAGCAATATTTTCATTTATTTATTTTTAATATTTAGACAGGCTGGCCTTGTTCAGCTTTACAGCTGGTTGAAATGGGGGCCTCTATAACCAATAACAAGGCTAGTCCACCACACTGGAAGCCACATTCCCTAATCTTTGCGTCCCTTACTAACCAGTACAGAGAAGATGCTGGGGATGGGCCTACAATTTATTCTTCTTATCCGAGAAGACTTAAAACTTCTAACCATTTTTAGATGTCATAACAAAGGCAGCCAATTCTCCTCAGTTATTTTAAAAACCCTGAGTGTTGGTCTGGTTTGGGGCTTGAACCCTCTACCTCCCGCACGGCAATCCAGCGCTCTACAACATGAAGTAACCATTATCACTGATATGAAATATGGTATATAAATATCATTTATGCCGTTTTGAAAGTTGGGCCCACTTGCCATCCTGCAAAACCCTAACTTGCAAGGTATCAAAATTGTCCTACAGTACAGGTTAAAAGCGTTTTTTCTCGTTTTAGGGATTCCCTGGAACGCGAGGCAAAGATGGTTCACCAGGATTACAGGTAACTAGTTATTTTTACGGTCCAAATGTTTGAAAGAAAGTATTTCTTCAAAAAAGAGTTATGGAGGGAATAAGGAGGATTGTTAGAGTTTAATTCTGACGTAAGCGTCTAGGTTGCCCTCAAAAGTAAACAAGATAATTTTGTTTAATCAACTGAGTTGATAATGTAGATTGGCCACCGTAAATTAAGACTTCTATAACATTTGCCATTTGTGAGAGTGCTCTGAAATGACCTTGTGTCGTTTGTCGTTAAAGATCCAACAGAGGTCTTCAAATCTTCCAGGGGTATAAATTACACTTTCAATAAATTTATTCCATATTAAATAGTCCAGCAGGTACGTAGAAAAAAAGAAAGGAACTTCACAGTGGAGGAAGGAATAATTATAATTATATCTAATATAAGACTTACATCCCTAATTTTGTTTTCGCATTAGGTAAGTTTTGAAAGAAGAGTAGTCAAAACCTCAGAGTTTATCTAGCGGCTGATGTCTTCTGTTTCTGTAGATAATTTTAGCTTTGAATAATAACTATTAATTTATTATTATCTCTTAGGGTGAACGTGGACCAAGGGGAGAACAAGGTCCTATTGGACCTCAGGTAATTACATTTAATTTGATGGCCCTTTAGGATATCAATCAACTCTTAAAAAAATGCACATTGTGGTATTGTGCTAGTAAAGGCAAAAGAATAACAAAAGAGAGATGAATGCATTGGGAATATTATAGGTATTTTCAGGTATGCCTTGCATTTTAACGACTAGGATGTTAGAAATAGTGTCAGATGAAGATGACTTGTTGTAATAAGAAACGGCTGAAAATGTACACTTTTCACGGATACCATCTTAGAAGTTTAATGCAAATGTGATGGAGATGAAGTAATTTTTGTTACCTCTATGGGACAAGGGTAAAAATCTGAATCCCAGCCAAGAGCAATTGTGCAATTTGATACCAGCTTTATAACTAACTGGGCTACCGAAACCTTGTTTCTCAACAAGGCCTTGCACTAGCCACTAGGTTCTAGGTTTACACAATAACCTGGTTTATTCTTGCTGTTTGTTACAGTGACTTGTTTGACTTCTCAGTTCTCTTAGCCCTCTTTTGTCATCTAGAAATTCTAGAATCTCCTCATCCTACCCAAGCATGATCCTCCGAGCACACTTTAATGTGAAGTAATGTCCTGTCATTAATCAGAAGGTGAACAATTTCTTCTAGGGAGCTCCCGGCATTGAAGGCGAGAATGGCTTACCTGGATCTGATGGTCTGCCGGTAGGTATACATTACGTCTTCCTCATTTGTATTTGACTGAATCTGATACAACATCAGCACAGAAATATGCTAAGAGGTGTGAAATCCAGACTAAAAGTTAATTGTATGGTTACGTGATTGTTCAGCTGAGAGCAATCGTCAAAGAAGTGATGACTTCGGCTTGGTTGTCAAAGCAATCGTCCAGTTATTTGTGAGCTGATCAAGAGGAGTTGGAACTTATTCTTAGAAATTCTGCTGAAACAAATATTTGTCTTCGTGCATAGAAATAATGTGGAGTAATTGTGAAAAATTTCTCTTCTGTTTTCGACAGGGAGACAGAGGAGCCCCAGGAGCCCCCGGTGGACCAGGTCCTGAAGGGGGACCGGTGAGGAGATAAACAGAATGCTTGTGACTTTATATATTGATACAAGTTGGTACATTAAGCACCACGGGTTTTTTTTTTTTTTTAACCAGAAGTCAACATAGGACTGCTCTTTGTTCAGGATCGATCAGTGACAAACTGGTTGAAATATGATTTTTTGCGCCATATCTAGGTATCTGCAATGCACTTCCACCGTAGTTGGAGTAACACGTGCTCGTGTTCTATTCGTTTCAGGGTTTGCCAGGTCTGCCTGGTCGAGCAGGATTCTCTGGAGCTAAGGGTAACTTTGTAAGTGCCACAGTTGTTTGTTTGTTATTCCGGTGAAGAAAAAAAATGCTTTGTTCTATCTCAAGATTGCATGTCTTCTTTTTTGCGGTCTTGTTTTAGGGTGAGAAAGGCAATCAAGGTTCTACTGGAGAAGCTGGTAGAGATGGTGACCCGGTGAGTTATGCTCTCAATTTGTGACGAGTGCATCATTGTTTGCAGTTGTCGATGCGGTGTTGATAATGCGGTGGCCAAGTGGTCATGGCAATAGACTAATTTAAGGTCCATTTCAGTGCCCATTGCGTTATTAATAAAAGGTTTACTGCAGGCCTATTGCGTGTCCTCTGCGGGTCCATTGCAGGTCCACTGCAGGTCCATAGTATTGTACAGATGTCCAGTTTGTAGTTCTAGTCGACTCATTGTGTCGTGTGCTCGGGCATTACTCTCTAGTCTCAAATCGTCACTCTCTATCGGGATTGTTAACTCGCCACGGACTGGGAGGAGTAGGGGTACTCTTAATCATTTCATGCTATTAAAACTGGTATACCCTTTGGAACGATGGACCGTCTGGATCCTAAGCTGACATAACCTTTACCTTGCAGTACATGAAATTACCCTCAATCAGATTCAACAAGTGTCCCGACTGATAGTCATAAACAAATTTTATGGAAAAGAAAAATAAAAATGACGTAGATGGTTGAATTTGGGTACTATAGATACGCGCCCTGGAAGTGTTAAGAGGAATTGTGTAGTTTTGGAGAGCGCTTCCTTCCCGGCAGCATGATTTGTGTATCTTTATGGTAATATTATCTTGACCTATGTCTGCCTTTTTGAGAAAATCATCTTGAAAAACTGTTTCATCATTTTGCTTCAATTTAGGGTGGCGATGGTGCCCCGGGAGCTGTTGGTCAACCAGGTCTGCCAGGACCTAAGGTGAGTTTGTTCAACTAACTTTTATAACTAAATTTCGAACTAAAATTCTCGCACAGTGAATACCCTTTTTTGACGCAAATAGAAGGCGGCGGAATTTTTTATTGACGACCCAACGAAACGCTTACAAACGGAACATACTGGAGACTTTGGTTGTAACCCAAAAAATAAGTTTGAGCAATTTTAAATTGAATGTCCCAAATAATCGGGGATTACACTGGTTTTGCTCAACGTTGATCTGTGACTGGTCCAGAAAACTATCTCGCAACTAATCAGATGCAAAGCTAAAACCAATCACGACATGGTTTAGGGATTTTGCTCGTTCTCATTGGCTCTTTACGGTGTGACATCTATGCCTTTCATCTGATTGGCTGTTGTGATTACTTTAAGCTTTGAAAAGTCGAAAAGCGGTCTGTATGTGCAACGTTAGTCACAATCCTAACTTTCTTACAGGGCACAGACGGATCACCAGGAGTCCCAGGAAGACGAGGAGATCGTGGGGCGACGGTAACCATCACAATGACGTTGAATTAGATTACGAAAGCAATATGCCACATACGTGTTCTTTGGATGCAGCGTTTGGCCTTTGTTAAGTTGTTTCACGCTTGAATTTTTTTCTTTTAGGGAGGCCGTGGATCACTTGGTTCCCCTGGAAGTCCAGGAATTCCTGGATCCCCGGTGCGTTCTGACCAAGTATTATAATTTCAATTCCAGAATAAACTTAAAAAAGACATTACTCCTGGACCTTGTCCTTTATTCCGGAAGCTTATTTTTGTTTCTACTCTGACTTGATGCAATTTGTATTTTCCAGGGACCAACTGGCTCCCAAGGACTTCCTGGAGCAAAAGGAAATGCAGGCGAAAAGGTAAAGTTTTGAATCCCTGATGGGCTCACGGTATTTGGAATTACTGTTTAAGTTGTCATTTTCTTATTGTAGGAAAACCAAACAAAAAAATTTAATTTTCCGCTCTAAACTTCGTATGGAGACTGGTTAGTCTGTGGTAAACTACTTAGTGGGCGTACTACACTAATTTTCTTGAATTTAGGTGGTCGTTTACAGGGGCGTCGATTTTGATAAAAAATTAGTTTTTGACATGTGAAAAACCTTTTATGGGAATCCTGAAGACAATAGATACATATAACTGACAGAAATATCTCTATTTCATACATACTGTACTGAGATTTACACTGTGAAATACTCTTATTCGTGTCTCTTAATTCAATCTCACCGTGTATGAATTAAAAACATCATACAACGGAAAGTGCACACATACGGTTTAAAAAATCTCACCGTCTATGAATTAAAAGCATCATACAACGGAAAGTGCGCACATACGGTTTAAAAAATCTCACCGTGTATGAATTAAAAACATCATACAACGGAAAGTGCGCACATACGGTTTATTCCATTCACTGCGATGCATTAAAAACTCACTTGTTTGCTGCGCTCACGCGTTCGTTTTTTTATGCATCGCAACTCGTGAGTAAAATCGTTCGTGCACACTTTCAAAGGAATAATCTCTATCTGTGGGAATCCTGAAGACAACAGATGCATTTAACTTATCGCGATTTCTGTTTCATATGGAAATTTAACGCTCTTTTGCAGGGTACGAAAGGAGAGGAAGGCGCAGTGGGAGCGAAGGGAATAGCTGGAGACTTGGTTTGTCCAACCTTTATCATGGCCTTTAAAACTTTTTTAAAATTTCCCTGGCAACTAGGGAAAAAATTTCAAACGTACACGGTTAAAAGGTCCTTGTTTATTTTGGCAAACCAAAAAAATAAATAAATAAATAACAAGGCAAAAGAGTCAATTTCCTTTTACACATGAGAAAAATATCCTTGGCACAGAAGATTTCTGTTGTACATGAGTTGAAATATACTTAGCACACAAGAAAGATAGTCTTGATAACAGGAGAAAAAAAATTCCTTGACACGAGAATTTCACTGGCACGCTGGTAAAACTGTTTTGATAGATTTTCATTATACATTTTCCAAAATTCGTACAAGTCACAAATTATTGTGGAAACTGAATGAATGGGACAAAGTAGTCGTGCGAAATCCCTTGTTGTTGTTAAGAGAAATTTCCTATCCTCCAAAACTGTTATTTCCCAAGTCATACCTTGCATTTGTATTCACTTTTCTTAAAGGGAGTTGCCGGACGAATTGGTCCCAAAGGAAATCCTGGATCTACAGGAATTAATGTAAGTAATACTTGTTAAAACGCGTTAACAAAATTCAGACAACAAAGCAACGTGTCCTTTGTCATGGTCTTACTGCCAGAACGTTTTTTACTAAAATAAGTGCGTTGAAACGAGAGAGAAATTTAAGGAGTGGTCTTACTGCGAGAACGTTCTTCACCAAACTGCATTGAATCAAGAGATAAATTTAGAGTGAAACTAATCACGTTTTGAGAACTTTAGATTATGTTGGGAGAATGCCTTAGTTTCTAAGTTAGATTGATATGCGAGTGGGAAGCGCAGGCGTCTTTTTTCGTGCTCTCATCTTTGTTTAAGCACAGAAGAAAAATCTTATAGTGAGGAATTATCTATTTACGAGTTTGGGCCCTCCGTGAGAATAAATACCAATTTCTGTGTTCAACTTAATGCTCTCTTTTTAACATTCTGTTCCACTCCGGGAAGTTAATTAAATCAAATGTGTTTTCTTTTCATAGGGTAACAGAGGAGCCTCAGGGTCACCAGGGCGACCAGGATCACAGGGCCCGCCTGTAAGTAGCAATTTCCCTCCTAATTTAGTCAAAATCACATGTCATGGCTTGCGTATTTAAGCCAACGTGCAGCAAAAGTAGAGAGAGCAGCTGAGTGGCCAAGCTGCCCTGATTGGTTTTGCGGCACAGATGATTTGAAAACAAATAGAAACCGAAGGCCCATTGGGTGATCAGCAATCAAAGTAATTGTACGAACTTCTTTCATTGCCTTTGAAAGACAATTTGCCAACTCAGGAATAAACTTAAGAATAATAATTAATTTGTTAATTCGGATCTTTTAGGGACCACCTGGCAACAGTGGTTTGCCAGGACAACCAGGAATCCCAGGAACTAAGGTATGTCAGCGTCAGCGGACAACTCATTGATTTGGCGTATTTAAGGTTTATCTTGGGTGATTACAGGACATTATGTAAGAAGAAGAGAATTCAAAGTTCAAAGGGCTGACTCAACGTAGCACTGGCGTTATTGAGCTCTCAACAGAAAATATTCAAGCAGAAAACCAAGCGCAAGTGGTAGTTCATCGCAGCACTTATTACCAATGAGAAATAGTTGAGCGGATGCACTTGCAAATGAGATGAGTTGCGGCATTTTTACATATTTGATATGTTTCCATAATCAAAACTGGAAGTAAGAAATTGATGGAGAATCGACGCTAAACGAGGCTAGATATCCAAGTCATTGTCACTGTGTACTCACATTCCTAGAGATTGTTAAACGTGCTAGATGGTCTTACTGCTGGAAGCTGATGTTTCGATGGCTTCTTTAAATGTGGATCCCTGCATCACTTGCTACGGAAATTTCGTTGGCACATTGAACTATGATCTAGACCCTCCGAAATTGTTCTAGATGCCCCATTTCCCTGTTCAGTGCAACTTTTTGTTACGTGTTGAGTGTTTGTCAGCAAAGGGGAAGTGGGGCAGTATGTCTTCCTTCCTCTTCCCAGGGGACGCGAAGAAAAGACCTTGGGAACACCCTGGACCGAGTTTTGTGGTGTAGCACAACGTAAATACAAATTTGGTTTTGCATCCTAAACGCTTGAAATATTTGCAGGGCTCGCGTGGCGTTGGTGGTAAACCAGGAACTCCAGGCTTACCAGGAAGACCGGTTAGTTGTTCAAAACAAAAAAATTCTGCATATATACTCCTGTAAGGATTACTAAAAAGCGCGAAAAATGGGAAGGTTTTCGAGCCATTTTGGCTGCTACATTCAAATGAAGAATTGTTTTGTTTTCTAAAGTAGAAAACACCAAAGGAATACACTAAGGTTAAGGATAAATTAGAATTGAAAAGATGAGCACGGATCGCAAATAACGAACTAGAAAAAACTAAGGCCAGATCTTCTAAATGATGGTCTTTTGGTCTTATATTAGGTGAATCCCGAAAAATCAACGTTTAGGTAACAACCCCGCGCCACAAGGGAGAGAACTTCATGCATGAATTCAACCCTTTGATCAACTACAGTTGTAACCTTCTGTCGATGAATTCAAATCAGCCACACTCTAGCGCATATACTTGGTGGATTAATCTATCTGTCAACTTATAATTATTTGATATTAATATCATTATCGTTCATCTCATTCATAGGGGATACCAGGACGTGACGGCCTACCCGGATTATCTGGATCAGATGGAAGACCTGTAAGTACAGTTTTTGGTGCTTTCAAGGGAAGGCTAAGATATGAAAGAACATTTGATCGCACAATTACGTTTTAGATTATTTTTACGAAAGCAGTCTTTTTTGCACGAACAATAAATTCCTTGACGATGACGGCTTTTTTTTTGTTCCTAGGGTTCAATAGGTCCAATCGGACCGCGCGGGATTGGGGGAGACAGAGGACCTGAGGTAAATATGAACCATTATGTAAGTTGCTTGTAGAATGCTGATATCTGCAATTGTACCAGAGTACGAAGAGCGTAAAGAACGTTTGCCTATTGATTTTTGACAAAGAAAATTTTAGTCAATTTACGACCGAACACTAGGGGAACATTTGATTTTGTTTCCCGAGAATCTCGATGTTTTTCGGGACGGAGCCGAGGGAGACACGGAAATTTTTTATTGAAACAAAATTTGCTATGTTCTGAGAAATAGTCGTATAATGATTTGTTATAACACACAACAAAAGTCGGAAGTTTCTTGTCAGGACAAATCAGCTAAACGTGATGGAGCTGCCACTACAAGTTAATGCATAAAATAAGTTTGAAACGCGCTAGCACTCCTACACCACCTAACCTACGCCACCTTCAGTCACACTTTGTTCACGTGAAACAGCAGTCGTTGATTAACAGTTGCGGGTGACAGTGCACTTTTACTCACCTACTGAATGGATTTTGCAATGTTGACTTCTGGCGCGAAACAGTCTCGTTGATAGATGTCGTGTGACTTCCAAGTAACCAGTAGGAGCGTTCGCTGTGTGGGAAAACACTCCAGCTTTGTTGCAACTCTCATTGTTGCAAGCTGGGAGCCTTTAAGGAAGTTCTTTTATAGGGGTGTGCATCAGTGAAGAATGACGGAATTTATCTATTGTTTATTTATTATTATTAATATTATTATTATTATCATTGTAGGGCCTAATTGGCATTCCAGGAAGGCGAGGAGGATTCGGTCCCCCTGGAGCAAAGGTTTGGAGCAGTTTTTTGTGTTGTTTGGTTTTTGTATGTTCAGAGAGACTTTAGAGTGTAAAGCTATTTTTAAGGGAGTTTCAAAACGACCTCGGGATATATCTGGGTTTGCATCAATATTTGCTTTTGCACTCGATTGGTCTACGAAAGTCGCGCCTCTCTTTGAACCATCTAGCCATAACTGCGTCATTTGCAATTGCTCGCGTCTTTGTTCAGATGGGCCGTTTACTGCTTTGGTTTCTATTCTTTTTCAAAAAGCGCTATAAGCAAACTTTGACTTCCACACGGCGACCCAATTGCTGTTACTTGAAGGAATTAGGAGTTGCTAATTAGGCTTCGCCTTGACGGAAGTGAGACGAGAATTTCTCCCTAAGTTATCATCCTTTTAAATTTTCTACTCTGCAAAAGCCTTTTATCTTGGTGCCTGCGTTCGTTCAACAGAAGACTCTTGATTATAGAGGATGTTTATACAATGAATATGGTAGGAACATTTTGGTAGTCAGGCCAGTGTTCGTTCGACTGTAGATTACCAAATGGTACGGCGTCCGTTGAACACAGGTTTCACTGTACCCTTTCACTAACTGTGGTGCGAATTTTAGTAGAGATAACGAATTATCTGTAATTTGAATTCTTAGGGTGCAAAAGGAGACCTAGGCTTTAATGGAGCTACTGGCGAGAGTGGACGATCCGTAAGTTTTGGATTTTCTCAGTTGCTGTTAAAGGAGCAGTTCCGTAGGTTGCCGTATCCTAATAACTTTCGATTTTATAATTGTTGCATCCATCATCGCTAATATGAGCAAATTGAATCTCGCTGTTATGTAAACTACTGGCAGAATATCAAACCCTTCTGGTCTGTCAAACTCTGCTGTTATCTGGAGCCCCGCCGACTGTACGTCAAACGCCTTTTGGGATGTTGAAACCTGCACGTATGTCAATCTCTGTCGGCTTCAACACCGTCAGTATCTCGAACCCTGTCGGTATTTGAAACACCTTGAGGATTTTGAACTTAGTTGGTAGATCAAACCAGGAATCGTTAAACCATTTTCGCTGGTTAAGGATAGGCCCGAGAATACAGGATTATACTCACAAAACATAAAGACGGGTATTTTGTGGATCAGTCTTTTTACCTTTAAAACAAGAAAGGACTTAAAGCGGCATGTTTGAAAGAAATTTTATATAGCGTGAAAATGATTTTTTAGGGTTATCCTGGACCTCGCGGCCTTTCTGGAGACAAAGGCGCAAATGGATCACCGGTAGGTCTTAGCTCTCAACTTTTAGTCACGTGCGTATCAAGCGCACATAGTGGTTGGCTAAAGCTCGAAAGACAACTGCCAGGGTTCGTAAAGGCCATGGAAAACCTGGAAGGTCATAGAATTGCGCACAATCATTTTACAGGCCTAGGCAGTCATGGAACGTGATCGTGAGTCTTTGAAAGCCATGGAAAGTAGCCAAATTTTCCTTTTTACTTGGAAAATGGCAAAGAAAAAGTGTATTCTCCACATGATGGTTTTCATTGTACTCTGGGATTCTTCTCTCCAAGTCGTTTGCTCCGTTCCGTCAAACTTGGTATTGAGGAATTTATGTTAATGTTTGTTTCCCTCCCTCCTCGATTAGCTTCGCTGTTTTGCGGGTAGGGATTGTTAGATTGTATTTAAATGCTGAAAATGGATAAAATTTGTTGTTGTTCTTCTTCTTCTCGACCGTAGGTTAGGGGACTCATGTAAAATGTCCATTTGATGATTTCGAAAGAGTAGAAACCCTAGTATATTAAGCCAACAGAAGAAAAACAAGAGTAAATAGACAAGAAGGCAAGATAATCAAGAACCCAGGCACCTAGTTCCACGAACACACGCACTGTTGATCCTTTCTGCATTATTACCTTTTCGTGTGCATGTATTTGCGACAATCAACAACACCACCAGTTACAAAGTGATATACATTTTGTTTGTATACTGCAGGGTACACCAGGAGCGAACGGTGAAAATGGGCAAAATGGTGTAGAGGGTAGCGAGGTAGGAGTCAGTAAAAACACGAGCCTGCGCTTTCGAAGGGCCAGTTGTGATTGTAACTAGTTAAGATTGTTAAAATTTCTTTGGGCGTGTCTAAAGAAGAAATACGCTCTAGGAACAATAAGAAATGAGCTGGTGTTCTCACTTTTTTTTTTTTTTCAGCAAATAAACGTTATGTTACGCGGTTTAAAAACCTTGATTGAAACTCAATCGTGGTGATAATTTTGTTTACTTTTCGGTAGCAAAGATAAAATTTATATAGTTTCTAGAACGTACCCTCTCAATAAGGAAAAACTTTTCGCGAGGTGGTACCTAAAACTGAAGTGAGCAGAAAAAACAGAAGGAAACAACAAGTCTCCTTTTCAAGCTACCAAACTACATGAGACTAATCAAGGTCGGAGCTAGTTGTAATGTGTTTCGAATAAGACCTTGAAGCGGGTTCAGCGATAAAAAAATGATTTCCAAAAGATATAAAGAGTTTACTTTCAAAGATGACGACCAATTAGCAAATTTTCTTTACAGTTTAATTGTTAAGCTTACATGCAGGGAGAAAGAAAATGTCATCAAAAAGATATTTGATTACATAACACAATCTCGCTAGTTAAATCTCTTAAGAAGTTCAGAGGCGAGTTAACTTTGAGATCTTGGATTAATATTGGTAACTGAAATGAGTGGATTGCAGTTTGGTCCGACTGAAGTCATACGAGTGATTTCAAAATCGAACGAGCGCGCAGGACAGGTTTTGTTTGAAATCACAAGTATGATTTCAAAATGGATGTAAGTAAATGGTTTATTATGCTAACTGATGGTCGACCTCAACTAAGATTTGGGTTTGTTTAAAGTTCCTATATCTCGATTCTGATTGTTTACCTCGAACATCTTCATGTTTAGTGTAGTGACCGTTTAAGGGAAAGGTGAACATTTGGCACCAAAAGGACACAAACATGGTGGAATTGCCTTTTGGTGAAATGCATTTGCACAATTTTTGTAGCAGAAAGGATGAAATTTTCACCATTCGTTTTCAAGAATTTCCTGCCCTACAGGAATAAAGATGAGATTGTTAATGCCACCTTATGATTTTTTTCAGGGAGATAACGGTCCCCGGGGATCGCCTGGCGTAGACGGAACTGTGGGAGTTCCCGGACCGATGGGACCCGGTGGGGAGAAAGGAGTACGAGGTCCCCAAGGAGATACCGTAAGTATAGCCATTTAACATTGCTAGGTTTGATTTAAGATGAAAAGTTTTCTTTTTCATGGCTGATTCATTGTGTGGATTATTATACATGCAGGGTGATCCAGGTAGAGATGGCGATTTCGGAGAAACTGGCAGAAGAGGAAATGATGTAAGTTAATATTTTATCTGAGTATTATGTATTTCGAGGTGTTTGATCATTCTCTCTTTTCTTGGTAGCGTCGTTATGTTGCCTTTTAGTAATAGATGCAATCCTCATAAGAATTGTTGAAATATTCCTCGCTCGCCTCCTTTCCCCCTCTCTAAAGTTTTGCTCATCCCACCGAGCTGTAGGAAACAACTTGTCGCCGTTACTGTACACTACTATCTGAAATTCCGTGACTAATTATCGTGCGTGCCAAGAATAATTGTCATGTGATATATTGCTTACAAATTGACAATAGAAAGCGAAGAGGATTGTAGTTCAACTGAGTCAGCGACACTTTGACGTTCATTGAATTAATAGGTTTATGGAGGAAAAACATAGTGAAATGTTTTTGTAAGCGTCATTTACCAACCCCGGTATTGGTCAAGCACAACTCAGTATTGCTCAAGCACAACCCAGTATTGCTCAAGCACAACCCAGTATTGCTTAAGCACAACCCAGTATTGCTCAAGCACAACCCAGTATTGCTCAAGCACAACCCAGTATTGCCCAAGCACAACCCAGTATTTTTCAAACACAACCCAGTATTGCTCAAGCACAACCCAGTATTGCTCAAGCACAGCTAAGTATTGCTCAAGCACAACCCAGTATTGCTAAAGCACAACCCAGTATTGCTAAAGCACAACCCAGTATTGCTCAAGCACAACCCAGTATTGCTCAAGCACAACCCAGTATTGCTCAAGCACAGCCCAGTATTTCTCAAGCACAGCCCAGTATTGCTCAAGCACAACCCAGTATTGCTCAAGCACAACCCAGTATTGCTCAAGCACAACCCAGTATTTCCCAAGCACAACCCAGTATTGCTCAAGCACAACCCAGTATTGCTCAAGCACAGCCCAGTATTTCTCAAGCACAACGCAGTATTGCTCAAGCACAACCCAGTATTGCTCAAGCACAACCCAGTATTGCTCAAGCACAATCCAGTATTACTCAAACACAACCTAGTATTGTTCTAGCACAAACTAGTATTGCTCAAGCAAAACCCAATATTGCTCAAGCACAACCTAGTATTACTCAAGCACCCTCTCGGTTGTTGAGTACCGTAGTGCGTTATAAATTAAGACTGTCTTTCTCTGAGCACAAAATTTTTTCTCTTTCTTAATCCCAGATAGCGATATTTCCTTTAGTCTAAGGGTTACATTTGCATACATTTATTTCTCTTCCGATATGGGAAATTTATCTCCACAACTAAATTTCTTGTACTTTTATGACAACAGGGACCACCTGGTTACCGAGGTAATCCGGGAGAAGTCGGTTTATTGGGATCACGAGTAAGATGTGTTTTTGTTTTGTTTTGTTTCAAGTCAGGAAATTTTAGTTTTTTGTTTTGGTTTTTTCTCATATAAATTGTCCGATTTAACAGTTCATTTAACTACAGAAACTGTAACAAACAACAAAGTTTTCTATGCCACTTTTCCTTTCTTTTCTTAAAGTCCGCATTGAAAGAAATGCTCAGTTAGTTTTTCCCCCCCCCAAAGATGATCGGTTGCCCAAGCAACACTTTAGCTGTTTATGAAGGAACACTTCTACTTTAAATTTATCAGCCTGTAACTCGGAAACAAGATCGCTTACCCGTATTTTTTCCTACCCAATTCGAATCATCGCATGAAGATTCACCTTTCTACAAAGCATAGAGCCAACAGGAAAAATCGAAATATTGAGGTGGCCCTGAAACTTCTCCACAGATTGAAGAGAAAGAGCACATTTGGGTACCCTGGTACCGAACTTGTGCTAAAAATGTTTTTGTTATTTTTTTTTTTGTCAGGGTGACGTTGGATATACCGGTGAAGTTGGCAAGACAGGTCCTCCTGGAGTTGATGTAAATAATTTTATTACTGTTTTTCCCTATCCAGATGTGATTTAAATAATTCCTTTTTACCTTTCTTTCGTTCCTTATACTAACAAACATATGAAATACATATATATGAACTGCGGTTATGAAACGTATATGTGCACGATCCTTCGCAGTAAAGCACTATTTAAGCAATAGTGAAAATCAGACCTGAAAAAAAATTCAGGCCTGTACGGGATTCGAACCACTGACCTTTGCGATACTAGTGCAGCGCTCTACCAATTGAGCTAACAAGCCAACTGGGAGCAGGCCATCAAATTAATTCGACATAAACCTGTAGATGATAAATCAAACAACAAATATATATGAAATACATATATATGAACTGCGGTTATGAAACGTATATGTGCACGATCCTTCGCAGTAAAGCACTATTTAAGCAATAGTGAAAATCAGACCTGAAAAAAAAAAAAAAATTTCAGGCCTGTACGGGATTCGAACCACTGTACGGGATTCGAACCACTGACCACTGACCTGAATTAATTTGATGGCCTGCTCCCAGTTGGCTTGTTAGCTCAATTGGTAGAGCGCTGCAATAGTATCGCAGAGGTCAGTGGTTCGAATCCCGTACAGGCCTGAATTTTTTTCAGGTCTGATTTTCACTATTGCTTAAATAGTGCTTTACTGCGAAGGATCGTGCACATATACGTTCCTTATACTATTTGCATCTTCTTTTACGTCAACGTTATTCCATGAAGTTGGGATAATTAACAGTTATTCCACTCTCGCTTGTTGGATATGAGATGATAATAATCATCTCATATCCAACAAGCGAGAGTGGAATAATTGTTTTATTAAAAAAAAACGCCCCCAAGATATTAGACAAATCTTCTCGACTTTATTTTGTGAGAAGAAACCGGATTTAACAATGTACAGAAATTAGATTATGGTATATTGGCTCATATACCATAATGGCTGAGTCAATGAAAAGTCTTGAATTGCATTATCCAATGATCCAGTTTTTAATAATAGAGGTTATGGGATTAAGAAAATACCTTCAGCTACGGAGATGTCTTTGGGGCCTGCCGATTGGCGCTTTTTCCGGCGCTCAGTGAAGCGAAATGGACAGTTTCGCTTTCTCATTCCTCTCGCGGATTTGTTGATCTAAACTGTATCAAAACTACCGGCTGTTTCTCTTTTTACCTTGCGTCACTAAAATGTATTTGATCGGAAAATTAAGTGATGGAGAGTACGTTGGACTGGAGTAGGGACTTTTAGCAAACCGGGACGGCTACGGCAATGAGAACGTGGAAAAACAATATATCTAATTGGCAGGACAATAGCCCAGCACGTGCGTTTTAAAACTTTGTACATTTCGTAGCCGTCCTTCGCAAAACAACAACATGAAATCAACAAAATTTGCGTTGTCTGCGAAGCGAAACCGCAGCGGCAACTTATTTTAATTTACATTTGGAACTCAACGCTACTTTTATGCGTTATGTTGAGTTTGAGGTCTGGCGCCCTATGAGACGGTAAACACATGCAGCCATTTTCGAAATTCTAGCTAAAAGTAGAGACTCATTCTTTAATCGACGTCTTCCGTGGCGTTGCCGTCGTGACTGCTTAAAGCCCCCATTACCACGACTCCGGCTACCGCCGATCACTCTTTTATTCTGATAAAAATTGCATGGCCAGATAATTATCGTATGATGACGATACTGAGGCAATTTTAATTACGCATTTTAGGGCGAAGATGGCCTTGCTGGGAAAAACGGAACTGATGGACCTGTAGGACCAAAGGTATTCCGAATTCTTTGATGGGATGGAATTATTCTGTAAAAAAAAAAAAAAAAAAAAAAAGAAACCAAGAGCCGGGTTGTCATTCTTTCAGGGCCCATGATTTACTTTTTGAAACTCGCTGATTTATGCATCTGTAAAGCAAACTTTGATTGAGTGTCGTAAGACTAAAATCAGCCAATCAGAGCCAATGAAGATATTACAAAGAGCCAATGAGAACTCAAAGTAAAAACTAGCAAACTTTGAAAGCGCGGGAAAATGCGGGTGACCAAGTCAGGATTGGTTTTAGTTTTGAAACTAATTGGTTGGAAGGATGGCACAAGTTTTGCTGGACCAATCACTTAGCGAACTAAAGCAAAATCAAAGCAATTCTTGATTACTTATGACACTCCATCGGAGATTGCTTCATCAACTCTCGAGTTGATACTTCTAAATTCTATCTATAGAGACCGGTAACCTCTATTCTGTCTGTCTTTTTTCCGTTGGACTTCTACCAGTATATTTATCTACGAGTCTCTGTCTTCCATTTTTCACTCTGTCCACGTGTTTGTCTGTCTGTCTGTTTGTCTCTGCGTCTTGTGCTCAAAATGATTGTTTAGCTTCAACGAAAATAGATGCTCATCAATTGGACTGATTTACTGCTTGACTTGATTCTTTCTTTGATTATTTACCATTTCTTTTGCCTAATTATTTATCTTTCTATCCAAATGTGTACGCATTGCGTTTTTATTTTTTTCTCGCAAGGGTGGCTCGGGAGCCGCAGGCCCTCCCGGTCTACAAGGATCTGCCGGACCAGAGGTATTTGATGCCAATCAGTACTTGACACCTTTTATCTCTATACTGTATCGTATTAACCAGAAGTTACTGGGTTGCTGTTAAGTATGGACCAGTAGATACTGAGAGGCTTGTCAGCTCAAGTTAGTAATAAAGGTGGTGAACAAAGCTCTTTTTACAAACACGAACACATTCGGAATTGTTACAAGTCGCACACAATTCTTTGCAGATTTGACCACAGTTATTTTAGTGCTGTCGTTGAAATCCCGACAGATTTCTGAACGAACTGATCATAGAAGCTTCCCATAAATTTATTCAGTCACAAACTGTGAACGGGGGAACGAGGAACTGTGATCGGGGAACTCCTGACGAAAACTGCGACTCCGTCGTCTATGTTTTATTTTAACCTGCCCTCCGCAAGTTTCACTTTTACTCGCTATGATTCGACTCCAGTTAACAGAATGAATTTCTTTCATTTTAGGGAACTGTTGGACCTCGGGGAGATCCCGGCAAACAGGTTTGAACCACCGTATTTTTTTTTTCATTGTTTTATGTTTTTTTCCTGTAGAAGGAATATATGATGGAAACGAATTGTGGTTGCCTTGATAACTCTCCAAGCCATGATGCCAAGGCAATTATTGTAGAATAAATCGCTACGTTTTAACAAGGTCCCTTGCCCACTCTTTTTTTTTTTTTTTTTTTTTTTTCCTTTTTTTTAACTTAAAAGTAGAATAAACTCATGCGTGGTAAACTAAACCCATATCTGTTTTCTTTATTTTCAGGGTGATCGTGGAGAACCCGTAAGTTGTCTTCTAATTTCCTGACTTCGGTGAATAAATTAAGATAGCTGAGTAGTAAACTATCTTGGGCAACGTTCACACTAGGTGCCCGAGCATTAGTACCACGTAACCGGCACAAAATAGTGCTGCGTTCAGACACAGAGTTCCCCGATATATCAGTGCCCGAGTACAAGGTGAGGACCTTGTACTCGAGCAAGGACACGATGCCCGAATTCTGGCGTGGATACTTGGGAAACTGAAAGGTATGTTCGCATTAGTGCCCATCAAGAATCTTACTCGGGTACCGTACTCGAGCATCAAGTGTGAACGCAGTCCAAGAAACAATTCAGCATCAATTGTCCGTCAGGTTTTCTTTACTCCCTCTGTCATCGGAAATTCGTGCTTTCTTCTTAACAAATCAGTAGCATGCAAACCAGGTTAGGGGCGCTTACTCTCACTTGACGACCAATGCCACAGCCACACCAGCCAAGCATGTTTTAGTGAAACTGTGTTTACCTGAATGAAATTAAGCCACAGAAAACTGAAAAATTAATTTTATAAGGGGGGTTCAAACATTTACTTGCTTTAAGTTTTGTTTTTGTGAAATTTTAAGTCGCCAAACATCAGTGTAGGTAACTTCTTTGATGAAAACAATTCTAAACCGTGTTTCACGAAACAGCTTTAAATGGTATTTTTCACCCTGGCGTGAAAAGGGCATAGGTTCCTTAACTAGTACTATAAAGTAAAAATTTTTTGACTGCCACCCTTCAGTAGCTTCATTTAGCTATCTGTGGGTAGGTCTTCGAATTTTTCTCTTGTTTGTCGTATTAATTGTCCTCTTGTTATTTATTTTATTTTTGTTTTTCTTCTTTTGACTTAGGGAAAAGACGGTGAACTGGTAAGTAATGAATTTCGAATTACGTTTCGATGCCTACTTTCTTCGTGATTATCTAACAAACGATCGGTTCGTCTGATTAATTATTTTAACGAAGTAGATAATCGAGATTCTAACACACTGGTTTTGTAACATCGAAAATTCAGTTTTGTTCATCCAAAATAAATAATTCTGCTGAACTTTAAAGCAAAGTCTTCCACGAATGACTCAGCAGTGTAAGTTGTGGACTTGAAAATGTCCAGCGAAGGTATTCTTTAGAAATGGAAACATTTTGGAACTTCTTAAAGATACCGCTGACTGTTCTCATTATTCTTCTACGCAGTAACTAGGTAGGGTGTAGAGAACTTGTGAACTTTTCAGGAAAAAATTACAATATTATTTTCCTAACAAGATGATGGTGTGCTTTGTTCCAGGGAGACCCAGGTATACGGGGACTTAAAGGGCCAATGGTATGTCTATTTCAATTGTTGATACTGTGTGTGTGTGGGGGGGGGGGGGGGGAGGAGGGGGAGTGTGCGTACCGTACGAGGTTTAATTTAATATAATTGTAATATAATCAAACCAAATATTGTATCACTGAACAAGAAAAGGTTGCGTGATATATTCTTGTTTAAAAACTTTCACTGGGTAGTTTACCTCGCCAGTGATACTAAAATGCAAAATTTATTGCCTTGAACGATTCACATGATATCTAAAAAATTAAATATCAATTGATTGACGACGCTCACTGGTTAAAATATGAATTTTGTATTCGAGACACTAGGTACTAGGTACTTTGTAGCTACAAGCCAACTTTGGTAGAAAAATCGGGTTGTGACTAGTCTTTCTGGAGATCAGAGATAATTCAATCTTTGTAAAGGTTTAACTCGCTCGTGTTGTATTCGTTAGACATCGTAACTAAGTTTTTTCCGCCAAAATTGTAATCGGGAAGATCTCCACATGTTCTGCAACTGTAGGATAACTTTCATCTTGTCTGACTTTTTTTTTCTACCAGGGACCGCCAGGACAGAGTTTAGCAGAAGCGGTAGGTTATTGTTATTTCAAATTTCCAGTCTCAGTTCATTGAAATTTCCATAGCATTGTTGTTTATGCACCTGCGAAGAGGCATAGCTAACTCAACCTTTAAGTTTAAGTTAATTGAACTTCGTGGTAAGTTCCCAAGCCTTCATGGGAAAAATTATTGCCCACTTTTGGTGGATGCACAAATTGTTTATAATTTTTGCAACCTAAATGTCTAGTGCAGCGTTGCACAGCTCTGAATCAAGGTCGGTTCGTGAAAAGTTTTGAAACAAGAATAGTATGGGTGGTGTTTCAGAAGCCATTGTCTTATGCATTTCTTTAAGCAAACGCATGAAAATTGCGTGAATATGTACAAGTCTTAGTAGTGGTTGACATAACTTCAACTTACACCACTAATACATTATTCAGGTGACAAGCATAAGCTTACTTAAACGAAAGAGGGTGCTGTCAAATTTAAAATTTTATGAAGTTAACTGTAGGGAGCGGGGAGGAGAATTATCAATTTGAGCTTGAGAATTCGGGACTGAACAGTGTTGCAACCTTAACAACAGTTATATTATACTTATGCTCTCCGTCGTTTGCAGCTTGCTGAACTGAGCTCTGGTGAAAAGGGACCTCCACCCTACAGATTGTACTCCAGTCAAGTAAAAATCTTTCTTTTTGAAGAATATTTTTGCAATTTATTTGGCCACAAAGCTTGGTCCAGCCAAGAAAATTCACTCCTTTGATCGGCTCCCATATATATCTGGTATTGATGTTATCAATTTACTGCTTGTAGGGATCTGAACAATCACGTGATTCAAACAATGACGCTGGAGCCCAACTCTTCAAGGTAGAAATTCGTAATAATGATTAATGCCTCGTTCTAATGGTTTCTCATTTAAGCTGCGCAGCCGCAGTATGCCTCCACGGTGAAGTTAAACGGGACGATTTTTAACGCCGAGTTTTGATCCATGTTCTATGGAACAACTCGAAACGCAACTTTGTTGCGATAGTGGTCGGCAACGGTTTAATTCACGCCGATTTTTGATCCATGTCTACGGAACACCTTGAAACGCAACTTTCTTGCGGTAGTGGTTGGCAACGGTATAGTACACGAGACGATCTTATCGCAAATTTGTCGACAACGTTGTATCCCAGTCTCCTGGCCTTTGGTTTGTAACACCTGCCGCCTAGCGGTTTTGTGTTAAATTGAAATAGCCCTCCATGATACACCAAGCGAATTGTCGCCGCGATAGTGCTGCACGAAAGGGAATGGCGATTTGTCGCAAGTTTTTCCCGGCCTAAGATAATTTTTGCTTAACTGCAGTCCCCTTTTTTCCCCCAGTCAATGGATATCGAATTTATGATATCGCTTCTGGACAGAAAAATTCAAAACTTCCGAGAACAGACCGGGGACCTGGAACATCCTGCTCGATCATGCCGAGAAATTAAACTGGACCATCCTGAATCTAAGAGCGGTATGTTGTTAAAACGTTTTTTGTCGGTCGAGACTTGCATGGATACTCTAAAATTAGGTTTCCGAGTAAGGACTGGAACCTGTTATTATCTGTCATTGACTTATTTTCCGAAAATAATGATAGGTTCCAGTTCTTACTCGGAAACCTGATTTTGGGGTATCCATGCAAGTCACGACCGTTTATTGTCACGCTATTTATTAATTTTTGTCACGCAGGCAATCATGATATTTCTGGGTGACGTCATAGAGTAGCTATTTTGAACATGCGCTGTAGATTTCTACCAAAAGATCATTGCACATAAAAAAGGGCAGCTATCTGTCTTTGATGGTTGACTTACAACACTGTCTTGTCTGCGAAAAGGGTGGTGGTAAATTTTATTTATCAGGCCCCGGTTGTTCGAAGGATGGATAACGCTATACACTGGATAAATCTCTATCCGGTGGATAGCGCGGTACGTTTTGGCAACACTTATCCGCTGGATAGCCATTTATTCGTTGGATAGCGTTATCCGCCCTTTGAACAATCGGAGCCAGGAGATTAAAGATCCTATCGAGTAATAGATACTGTGGGAGAAAAGTGTTTTACCTAAGAACACAACACAGACTTAAACCCTCGCCTTTCAATCCGAAGTCTACCGTGTCGTCCTTATCTTACAGTTTGCTTTAGCTTTAATTTTTTAGAACTCTCTGTATGATGTTCGATAGCTTGTTCTTTTATTAGGTCCAAAGTTCATGAGGGGGATCATTTGGTCGTTTACATTCGATCATTCGTCCTTAGTTCGCTGTTGGTTTCATTTGTGCGTTTCTTCCACCTGGTAACTGTATTCCACATGCCTTAAAATGGTGCTGTCAGACTAACTTTGTTTTATTCTGTAGGTGAATACACGATCGATCCAAATGAAGGCTGCAGTAGTGACGCTGTCAAAGTCTATTGCGATTTCGAGAAGAATGCTACCTGCGTAAACCCCACAAAGACCAAGGTAAAAGATACAATTTAACTTAGGGTGATGCTCTCAATCCTACGAGAGGTCAAAACAAGGGGGGGGGGGGCTTTCTCTGCTTAGTATCAGTGCGAATACAAGCAGAAACATTTGCTGATTTGAAACCAAAATCTCATCGCTGAATAGTGAGAAATGTGTGGCAGAATGGGGGTGGACGTCGTCGTGGATAAGTCTAAAGTTACTGCGCACATTTAGCCGACGGGTTCTTCTTCTAACTTGGTATACTTTTTACTTGATAGATTGTTGTCGACGCCAACGAAACTGGTCCAGGACAATGGACAAACGAGGATGAACCGGTACCCACTTTTTTACTTTTTTTAGTTTTATTTCCTAGGAGCTCAAATACGATATTTCAGTAAATGAATAGTTACCCTGAAAGAGACTGAATGAAAGGGAAGAAAACAAAGCACGCAATTTGAGCGAAAGCGCATGACCGACAATGCCCCTGAAGGCCTCCAAGGCACATCCTTCATCAGACAGTGTAGTTGTGCGTTGACTTTGTTTTAATCTCGCTTAAATCAAGTTCATCGATCATTCCAAGCAGAATATGGCAGCCTGCGGCCTTTCCCTACATCTAGGAAGTCTGGAAGGCAACAAAACTCTAAAACAAAGTTGTATCTTTCAAATCGACACTTTTAATCCCCATGGTATGAACGAACGCTTTTCAATCAATTGATTCTTGTGTTTTTCACGTTACCATGTTCACACCAATAGCGTAGTTCCATCTCTTTTGTCACATAACCCACAATTCCTCTACTCGCTTCGACGAAGGGGTAGCGCTCGAAACGTTAGCTTGAGAAATTCTCTATCAACTCAGTTGATAAAAATCAAATTATCTTGTAATACATCCCCCTCCCCCCCTCCCCCACCGACGCAGCACCACGGTATCTTTAGCAACTCACTCTCTTTATTCACTTGAATTACGTATAACTTTTATTCCCTTCGTATATAGATCGAATACAAACTAAACTCGGTGCAAATGAAATACTTACGACTTCTGAGCAAGAGCGCTTTCCAAGAAATGAGCTACAGCTGCGCAAATTCACACAAGAGCTGCATGGTGGATCTTAAAGGCGATAATGAAATGGTGGTCAATAACTTGGAGAAGATAAAGCTTGATGTTACAGAGGTAGGCTGGTCGAACTGAAATATTGGAAATTTTCAGACACGTGTAGATCTTGAGTTTTATTAGTGTTTTTAATTTCAATTGCTAGATACAGTATCAACACAACCTTGTTATCGGATGTAAACTTTCTACCACGATACCTCAAGTGTTTATGAAGATTGTGTTAGAAGAATGAAGATAGAGCACATTTCGATAGAGTGCATTTTTGAGCAGCATTTCAATTGAATGTCGACAGTAATACAGGATTGGATCACGTTTGCTTCACTTCTTTCTATGATTGATCCAGAAAAGTTTTCAGCGCGACTTGGACGAACACACACACACCTTTATTTATTATAACAAACAAATTTAACAGATATATGAATTTAGTCAACCCGCATGTAGCAACGCTAATCGAGGCGGATTGCTTAAATACATCAATATTAAAATCAGGTAAATAAATAGATAGATATAGGTATACACATATATTCACAAATAGCTAGGATTTGCATTAGAAGAGCAAGAACTTATGATAAGACATAGAACATAAGAAATTAATGATAGTAGCTACTAGAGTTTACACACATACCTTTATTTATTATAACAAACAGATTTATAAATTTATACATTAGATATAGTTCTTTGGCATACAAAGCTCTGCTTTCATGTCCAAATTGAGCACTGTGGGATGAGTCCTCACCACTAGCATTGTGCATAGCTCACTAGGCTCTTCTAGTTTGAGCACTCTGGCATGGCTTAGACGATACCACAAGTGTGGGATCGTTTGGAGATCCATATCGGTTCTCCCCCATCCTAGCATCAGCACTGCACTGATGAGGCCCAGAAGGCCGAAACAGTAAAGAGCTTCTCGTGCTTTTGTCGCTACTGCCTAGTCAAAGCGTAATATGCGGAATCCGAGATTTTTCAGGTTAGTTTGCCCTCTGGGCCCTCTTTTCTACTTTTGCTTTGTATGATAATGGATTTAACAATGAATGTCGATGGACAGGAAGAAATATTAACGATGGGCAACGAAAATTTTCAAGACCGCTCAACCGTTAATGGCGACTCATACGCTTCAAGAGCTCCTGGCACTTCTGATATTACAAGTGAAACAAGACCGTCAAAAATACGGTTTCCCGAAAACAGCATGCCTCAGAGGCCGAAATCTGCCTCCTTTATGCCAAACAAGCATACAAGCGCCCGTGCTGTATTTGATGCTTTTGCCGAGAGTAAAGTCTCTCCGACCGACATTCAGTGTTTACAACGTAAACTCAACGGTGAAGTTGTGGTCACCTTCAAATCTATTGCCGCCAAAGAACAGTTCCTACGCCTAAATTCTCTCAACATTGATTCCGAACCTTTCGCCCTTCAAGACATCGACAAACCGCTCACTTTCCTAACTATCGACGACGCTCCTTTCGAATTGTCTGAACTTGCAATAATTAAACGCCTTACGCCCTACTGTGAAGTCATTCATTATCGCCGAGGAAAACACTCGTACGCGCCCAACATTTATAATGGTTTCCGACATTACAGAGTCCGTATCATTAAGCCCCTCCCCAGCTTTCTTCGTTTTGGGAAGTACCAGATTTTTATTAAATACAACGGTCAGAACCCAATCTGCCGAAAATGCAATCGTCCAGACCATTTCAGAAACGCTTGCATAAACAAAATTTGCTTCAATTGCGAAGGTGTTGGCCACCAAGCCCGTGATTGTTCACGTCCCTTATTGTGCTGTATTTGTAAGCAGGAAGGTCACTTTGGCGTGAATTGCGAATACTCCTGGGTGTTCCCAACAATTCATGGCACTCACACTGACGAAAACCAAGATGTAAATATTGACGAAGAAATAGACGAAAACCTCCCTCTCGCCTCTGTTCTCCTGCCGCCAAAATCACCCATCAACGAAAATTGTACGCAAAATCCTCCACCATCCACCGACGAAAATTGTACGCAAAATCCTTCACCATCCACCGACGAAAATTGTACGCAAAATCCTTCACCATCCGCCGACATCTGTACGCAAGATCCTCCATCCCCTCCACTGCCCGACGATTTTAACGAGACTTAGCCACCCTCTCAACCTGAACAGTCTTAGCAACATTCTCAACCTGAACGGCCTTCGCAACACTCTCAACCTGAACAGCAACACTCTCAACCTGAACAGCCCTCGCACAATCTCTCTGAACAATCTTCTCAACCGTCATCCATCTCTTCTGATTCCCCAATCCTGGATCCTCGTGGTTCCATTGCTCCCAAACCCATCAAGCCATCATCCCGTCGCACACCTGCTCGCTTGCCTGATCTGTCCTTTACCTGCACTCGTAAACCTACTACACCTACGCTCACCACTGGAAAGCCACGCTCATCGATACCTGTTCCTACCACAGCCTCGCCTCATCCACTGTATACCTCTGAAACCGAAATGATATGGAAATCATTCACGATCTCAAAAGAAAATCATCCGATGTATCTCCAAGTCGAAAGGAAACTACTCCCACGGAAAAGAAAAAGGAAAAAATAGACACTCTAAAAAGTCCAATTAAGTTTTCATTTTTTTAAGTGAGTCTTTTTTCCAATTTCCTTCAAACTATTAATGCAAGGGGGCTAGCAAACCCCCTTACCTACAATTTCTCGTTTGATTTGATCGAGAAGTCCAACTGTGATGTCTGTTTTGTACAAGAAACGTTAATTCATTCTGAATCTACCATCAAATCTCTATCCTGTAGATGGCTGGACCGTAGTGTTTGGTCCCCTGCCTCCGGGAAACAGGGTGGTG
The DNA here is from genome assembly GCF_964205215.1 of Stylophora pistillata. Taxonomy (NCBI): domain Eukaryota; kingdom Metazoa; phylum Cnidaria; class Anthozoa; order Scleractinia; family Pocilloporidae; genus Stylophora; species Stylophora pistillata. Next base: position 1,313,166 of record NC_142530.1, read on the forward strand.
TCGTCACCTTGATTTCTTCCAAATGCTCAGAAGAAATCGTATCTTGGAAGAAGGACTCACAAGGTCGTATTGTCAGTGTTTTGATCAGGTGCAACGACTTTGATATTAATCTAGTCAATATCTACGCTCCTACCAATCCTACCGAACGGAAAAGTTTTTTTGTTTCGAGCCATGAATTTTTCATTCCCTCCTCTGCGACTATCATCGGAGGAGATTTTAATTGTTACGACAACGCTCTCGATAAATTTGGTGGGAACATCTCCATACACAAAGACTACGAATCTTTAAAAAGTGATTTCGCACTTTCAGATGTTTGGCGAAATTTGCATCCAAGGTCAAGAGAATTTACGTGGTTTAATTCCACACGGTCAATTGGGAGTAGACTTGACAAGTTTTTAATTTCGAAAGATTTATTATCACCCAACGTTAAGTGTGACATTCGCCCTTGTTCGATATCCGACCACGCTTTTGTTTTTCTTACCTTTGATATTCCCACCGCTGTAAAACGCGGTCCAGGCGTTTGGTGTTTTGACAACTCTCTTTTGAACGATAAGGATTTTTGCGCTACTATAGAGAAACTAATCGATGATCATGTACGTTTTTTATCTTGTTTTCCTTGTCTCCAAGATTGGTGGGAGTTTTTAAAACAGTCTATTAAAGAAGAAACGATCTCCTTTTCCCGTAAAAAGCGAAGACAATTACAAAGAGACCAGGTGATTTCGACGAACAAATTGATCCGTCTTCGTCAACGTTTAGTTGACGGAGACAATTCCGTTATCCCTTTAATTTCTGACACCGAATGTCGTTTGAAAGCCCTTCGAACTAAACAAGTCGAAGGAATCATTATTCGTAGTAGAGCAGAATGGTTAGAGGAAGGCGAACGCCCCAGTCGGTACTTTTTTAATTTACAAAGAATTAAAGCTCAGCGATCCCACATCTCTTCGGTTTATGATTCTACCGGTATCGAAGTCTCCTCCCAAGAAGAGATTGAAAAAGCTTGTATCGATTTCTACACTCAGCTCTTTTCCGAAGAACAGATAGATGCTGCTCTTCAAGAAGATCTTTTGTCTTCTCTATAACGGAAATTAACTTTTGATCAGGCGTCATCTTGTGAAGGCGAGATCACGCTTGGCGAACTTACTCTCGCTATGAAAATATGAATAGGAATAAATCGCCTGGCCCTGATGGCCTTTCGGTTGAATTCTACGCTAGATTTTGGGACCGTTTAGCTCCACATTTATGTCAGTCTTAAATGCGTGCTACCAAACCGGAGAGATGTGTGATTCCATGAAGATGAGCAACACTCGCGTTATTTTTAAGAAAGGAGACCGTAAGAATCTGAAAAATTGGCGTCCGATTTCCCTCTTAAACGTTGATTATAAGTTATACTCAAAAGTTCTCTCTCTTCGACTCTCTAAAGTTCTGGAATATATCGTTGACACTGATCAAACTTGTTCTGTGCCCGGACGCAAAATTACTTCAAACTTACATTTACTTAGAGATATCTTAGATTACATCGACCGCACGAATGAAACCGGCATTTTGCTCAGTTTAGATCAAGAGAAAGCCTTCGATCGCGTCAATCGCACCTTTCTGCAAAGCCTCTTACCCCGTTTTGGTTTTGGCCCGTCTTTTTGTTTTTGGATCAACACTTTATATAATGGGGCCAATATGCGGTGCTATTGTTAATGAATGGCTAACCGATGCGATTCCTTTGTCTCGTGGGGTGAGACAGGGGGATTCTCTGTCTCCCCTGCTCTATGTTTTGTGCGTTGAAACTCTCGCATGCAAAATCCGAAATAATCCTGAAATCGAAGGCTTTCTCCTTCCGGGCGCACCTGGTCTCTGCTATAAAGTTGGAAATTATGCTGACGATACGACCTGTATAGTGAAATCTTATCGCTCTCTGCAAGTTCTATTCAACATGATTAATATTTACGAGCGTGGCTCTGGGACACGCCTTAATGTCACGAAAACAGAGGCCATGTGGTTGGGGGCGTGGCGTACGCGCGACGACTAACCACTTGGCCTCAAATGGGTGACAAAAATTAAAATTCTAGGTGTTGTTTTCGGCCGCGATACTGAATTGGATAACTGGCAGCCAAAACTAGAGAAATTAGAAAAATATCTCAACTTATGGAAATCCCGCTCTCTTTCTCTTGTCGGCCGATCACTCATCGTTAACACCCTCGGAATTAGCAAGCTCCTATATCTCTCTACAGTTTTGTGTGTCCCAAAATGGGTAATTTCTAAGGTGAACGCTTTAATCTGGCCATTTTTCTGGGGTTGTCGAATTGAAACGGTTAGCCGAGCGTCCTGCCACTAATCTCTTAGCAGTGGCGGTCTCGGCATTTTGAACTTCCTGATCAAAGGTAAATCTCTTAAATTAGCCTCAGTAATTTCCAATCTAGATGATCCTTTTATTTGGCCAGATATTTTCTAGGCTCTAGGCTTGCCTCCTGTCGCTCGGAGTGGAGCTCTCTTCGAGATAACTCCACCCCGAGTACACAGATCTTGACGCCCTATTATGAGAATGTTCTCTCGGCGCTCACCACTCTACGTGGGATTCTCTCCCGCACGGAGTGGTGCGATTTTGAACTTTCTTCCAAGAAATGTTATCGTACTCTCTTGAAGGAAAACTCCGCATCTCCAATTCTTCATCGCTTTTGGACTCCCTTCCTTCCGATTGACTTTAATCTTGACAAATTTTGGAATTTAGTGCGAGATGACTTTTCTGAAAATTATAAGAACGACATTCTCTGGAGAATTGTACCTCGCGCTATTAAAGTCCGCGATTCTCTAAAGAATTAGGGACATATCGACTCAGATAAGTGCGCCTTCTGTTCCCGTAAAGAAACTATAGATCACTGTTTTCTCAATTGCCCCCGTGTGAAATCTGTATGGACCCACTTTTCTCCTATTATCTCCTCTATCCTTGGAACTAGATTTTTCCCATCCTGTGCCTATGTTTTCTTCTTTCGTTGGACCTCCGCTAGTCCAAAACAGAATCGTATTGCCCGCTTTCTAATTAAGACAATTCTGTACAGCATCTGGAAATTTCGAAATAAATCTACCTTCCACAATGAGAATGACCCCCCTGAGGATATAATTCGCTATGCCCTCAGCGAGACCAAAAACAGAATTGCGTGCGACTACTTCCGACTCTCGTTATCTAACTTTAGAAACGCTTGGGAGTCCCCATCAATCTGTACAATTGATGGGGACTCCTATAGAATACTTTTGTGAATAGATTACCTTAAGCTTTAGTTAACATTTGATTAAATCAACTTGGAATTATTTACAACTTAGAATTACCATTAAACAATCCTAGAGTTACATTAATATTAGTCTACGTTAGCCCTAGCCATACCAATATTATAGATTAAGCTTATATTAATATTAGACCTAACTATTTTGGAATTATTTATAACCTTACATTAATATTAGTAATATTAGTAATATTTAATACTCGTATATATTTAAGAACTCTTGAACTTTGGAACTTTGGACTGTTTATTAATAATTAGTTGGGGCCAAGCCCATGTGCGTTAGCACTTTTATTTTGTAACTTAGGTGGTTTGTTATGAATAAACCCTTTTCAAAACTTAAATCTGCAGTTAAATTTATACATTATAAATTTGATTAATGATAATTAGTAATTTTAAACATTAACGTAGAGCCATCAACATAATCATCCTCAATACCAAGTACCGCAAGTAAAAATCGATGATTTTATTTTTGAAAGGGTTTTTTCTAAGTTTACGCCGGTCAGGCCTTACACGAATGTCAGCCCAAAGTTAAGCAAAACCAATGCAATCCCGATTACTTTCGACATTCAGTTGAAAATTGCTCCAATGCTAAAGAAAAATAGCAGTCATGATTCCTCTCGATGCTCGATTGAAAATTGTTGTAAAATAATAGCTTTTGATATCTTGAAGTCGAAAGAAAGGCCCCAAAGGGTTATAAATGCAAGTGTGATTACACTAAAATCAGTTGGTCTTCAGCTGTTTGTTCCAGGGAAGCCAGCCGTTCCAAATTGATCAACAGGAGAAATCTGATTAATAGCACTATTTGTGTCGCCCACACTCGTGAGGGGACGAAACTGTGATTTGCTGACTTTAAAGGCAATGAGTTCCGTTTGTGAGAAAAGTTGTCGAATGACGGAAATTGCTCTTCGCCGCACAGTTAAAATGACAAATTTTACGTATGATTAATTTGTTGTTTCTTTTTTTCAGACGTCTGTTAATGGAAACAAAAACTTGAAGATTGAAGTCTCGACCGCTCAGCAGAATAACCTGCCGATAGTGGACTGGGCACCACAAAGCAGCGTCGACTCCAAGCTTACTTTTGAAATAGGACCAGTTTGTTTTAAGTATTAGACATGAGCGGAGTCGAACAAGAGAAGAACACCACCTGTATTGTACATTGACGATTTTTCTGCCTAATATATTAGCTAAGGAAGAATTGAGGATGGTTTCAAAGTATGTAGGAGATCTAAATAAAGCTCGCGGTTGACTGAACAGTTCTGACATGCTGTTGATTCTGTTTTGTTTGTTACAGTAGCTAGCCTTAAAAATTGTAATTCTAATGTGGAGTTATTTTGTCTTTCGCCGTGTCCAAAATATTTTATTATGAAAAATAAACATTTTATAGTCTTTGGAAAGTCTGGTTTTATCAAATCAGTCACATTTGACTTACTTTTACCTGCAGCTGAAACGATAACATAAATTAAAGATTTAAAATGAATTCAGTCTTCTATTACTTGAACCCAAGATTTTCTGTTAAAGTGTGGTTTCTTTTCTTGTTGAGAGCCTGGGTTTTTTTTTTTTTTTTCAAGATTAATTTTCACTTTTTCCCGCCAGTTTACCGAGGTCGATTTCCGTCACCGGCACTCCGTCAGGTCTTTAGTCCGAGTCACTTTCGAGAAAAGTTGGCTTTTGTCTACGAGTGTTTGGGTGCAATTAAATTTTACATGATAAAGACATTATAATTAAGGGAGGCGGGATTGCCTTTTGGTATGCAACTTCCGTCTAAGTATCCAAAGGAGTAGAACACAAGAAGTACAAGTATAGTGTAACACAGAAACCTCATTAACTCGAACCTTGAGCTAAAACCCTGGAAGAACGTATCGGTCGTCTTTCTTAAGCAAACTTGGAAAATACGGTATGAAACTGTGGAACTTTTCTCGTTTCCTGAACTGTTCAAGTCAGTGAGGTTCCACTGCGCGCGTGTTTAATGCGCCAAAAGAAGTCAACGATGCTTTGCAGATCGGCTATGAATATTCAGTGTGTCAGTCTTAAAGGGTGTAAAATGGACTGAAGAATCGACCTTTGTTGCTTTAAATGATATATTCTTGAAGTGTTCTTAAGACAGTCGATTACAGTAAGGATTCTTTCTTGAGCGATGACTACCATATTGAATTCTTTCACAAACTATTGACAAGAGTTTTAAGGCTCAAAAGCTGGAGTTCAGCTTTAATCGAATTAAAATTTATGCGTTCTTAATCCTAATTATGTTCCTTATCTTTAATGTACCAGTTTATAATCTTAAATCGTCCTCAATAATCATCATTTGGCATCATTCATCTCGGTGCAATCAGACGTCAGCCGCTTGCAAACTTCAACTGAAAACAAGCCGGAGAAAAAAGAGGGCGAGGAAGATGAAAATCATTGCGTTATTGTCAATAACTTTGATTGCTGTGTTGTGTTAGGGAGAATCTTTGCCAGGTACGTTTTCATTTAAAAGTTTTTTTCTGTTTTTAATTTGCCGCGCTGCCAACGTGTGGCTTCGTGGGCCAGTTGGTACTGGCGCTCAACTAGTACATGGAAGACACGCGTTCGAATCGTCGAGCCCTGAATTTTTTTTTTTCTTTTTTTTTTTTTTACGTTTCTTTTCTGCAGTTGCTCAAATTGCGGTCCACTTGCCATGACCATTTTCTTTGCTTCGTTATGTTTTTTTTTTTGTCAGTTGAAAAGAGAAATTTTAATAATAGAGCTAAGAGCTAACCAGTCAATTGAAACATCAAAGTAGAGAAGAACAATTGATAAAGGACTGAAAGAAACATATCGGTGGTGTGGGAAGAAGAAGAGAAGATGAAAGTGAGACATATTCTCCTGTTCAAATAGACAACAATTGGACAATTTGTTAGCCTCGATATTTGTACCAAGCATACGCGTGCATCTAGAATGATCTATGCCTCTCACAGGGCCTTGCGGTCGAAAGCGGAAAATCTTTTTGGCCTTTTTTTATGTTTGGTTTTTGCAATAAATTGGATGTAGACTTAAATGAATACGCCGTTTTATCTGAAATAATTGTAGCATACAATGTTTGAGCGCCAAAAAGCTTTTTACAGCGCGAAAAACTAACCATGCATACGAAACGAGCCACGGATATTCAAAGTTTGATTTATGTATGCTTATCATAAACAATTATTTGCTACTTGCATTGTTACATTTTTTTAACCAGATCTCAAGTCAAACCGATATTCCAAGTTTTCTCTCGTAATCGCGAAAATGTTGGTGACAGTGTAAATCCTTGTTGGCTTCAGGATTTCTGCCGTTTGCCTCTTGAACGCGTATAGTTAATGTGCCAGCAAATTCAGACAGCCTTCCTCCGGCCTCGGACACCCCTCACAAGGAATTTTAGAGGTCCTTTTCCCCTTTTCACCGACTCTCGGACTGTACAGTTTGGACTGACCCATCTCCTATGTCTGCTGGAAGCGACTATTTGTTTACCTGACCCAACAGAGCGTTCATTGAGCGAAAGGCCCCAGGGCAATGTCAATATCAGTGGGCAGAAGTTGTACCTTATAATTTAGACTGAGTGGGTGGGCTTGTGTGGGGTCAAACGTTGCAGACACGAAAGCATGTCAACTAAAGAGTAATACCCTATTTTTCTTCCCGTAAACTCTGAAATGCATACTTGGCAAAGGGGAATTGGATTGCAAGAAAAGTTGATGGTAAAATATACTGAGCGCGTTTTGCTTGTTGTGGTCTGTCGTAGTCAAACATTCCATATGGATAGACTTTGATCTACAAATTGGTGTTAGTTCTAAAAAAGTGAAGTGAAAATGGTTTTAACCTATGCATTTTCCTTAAAATATCGCACCTTCATGGTAGAACCACTTGTCCTGTTCACTTACTCACATTTAGATCACAAAAGGCCCATTTTTTTTTAAGCGGCTTCATCAGATTGCTAGAGGTGTCATGTTAAGTGAACGCAGGTTCGTTTTGCAATAACTTGATAGGGAGACAAAGTCGGGACATTAAGTCCTCGCCGAGAAAAGATAATTAATGGGACCATTGTTTTCACTTGTCCTCGTTCAATACCAGATTTCTGCTCAGTGCAGACTTCCCTGCGTAAAATATCACTTTATTGAATTAGAGAAACACGAACGAAAGAGGGATTGTCAACGCGAAAATCAGTGACAAGGATAACTAAGAAATGAGAAATTTAAAACGAACTGCAAATAACGAACTTAAGAAATGCATTGACGCTGGTCGGCTATTTTCTTTAAGGGAAACGTAAACAATTTCGCCAATCTGCGATTCTTGGATGAACTGAAACAAGATTACAACTTGTGAGCGAACAAAATAGGAAAGAAGGTAAATTTGGAGCCTAGCTCGCTAACGCGTGGAGCTTGCTGGTAGAGTGAGTATCGAAGCGCGAAATCGGAGGGTTCGGGGTTCCATTCTCCATAACCTCCTCGTCACAAAACGAACAACAATGAAACAGCGTCAGCTCTGCTGAGTACAATCACTACTGGGGTATAACGGGAAGGGGGGAAATGAAATCTCTTCATTACATGTTCGAAGATGTTTCTGGCAAGCCATAAATAGTTTTTTCGTTCGTTGTTGAAAGATCAGCGTTGATGCGTGTTGCAAGTTCTGAGCTAATTTATTGAAATCCGGCGGAAAGAGACGAAAGAGATCAAACAGGTGAAGATGAAGTGCGAAAGATATTGAATACGCTTTCATTTCCTTCTCCTCTTTCGCCGCGATTGTTTTTGCCCATTAACAACATGATGAGTACAGCCGACTGTTTCATCTTTGCCTTAGTTACTTCGAAGTTGTCCGTCAGTGAACCAGCAATCAAGCGTTAACCTTCACGACATCGAACCTGTTACAAAAAAAAAAAATCATCTTTTGATTGCACGTCCCGCTATACCTTATGGTATACCCATCAACATGGGCCGGACATTTTTACTTCTATGGGGTTACCTCCGAAGACCCCACCTTTATGCCTGAATAAATAAGAAAAATAAAAGATTGATTGAAAATGGTTTAGTGGTTAAATTGACGAGAATTTCAGTCAATACCTCTCTGTCCTCCATCCCAGCAGAATGTCTGACTCGTTTTAATAAAATCGCGAGAAAATACTATGCGCGCAACGTTTCTCAAGGGTGATACGGGATTGGGGATATTTTCCCCCAAAACTTGTCGTTCGTTGGCAAAGATTAACTCCTAGTCTATGACTGAAGAAGTTTGACTGCAATAACTCACATATCATTTCATCTTTTTTTTTCTCTTGCTAATGTCTGTCGTATTGTTGACGTAAGGATACTTAGATTAATGATATATATTTAAGGCCGTTAAATTGCGTGATGCGCGTGTGTGGTTTTTGGAACCAAAACAGAGAACGTATAAAATTCCATGCATTAAATTTGTCGTGAGTGTATATACTACATATCAGCTGCCACTTAAACACGTTCAAGCAAGTTTCCAGTTTCGTCTATTTCTGAATGGAAATATTATTGCTTGCCAAGAGGGTTAATAACAGATGCGTCTAATATTGGAATGATTCTTTTGAGTTCTAGATCAATAGGTGGCTTGCTCACGAAAACGTGATTCTTCTTAACAAAGTGTGGCTTACAGAAATTTTAGAACATTAAACTTTAAGGGATACCCAATCACAATCATCTTTTTCTATGAAAAAAAGAAGCTCCGTTATTGCATGTTTAACGTCTTGAGAGCGAGTGGACCTAACACTAGCAAAGAAAAGAAAGACGTTTTGGGGTGTGAAGGGGAATGATTATTCTAAAATTGTTTTGACTTGAAACCGTTTCATGTCTTTCATAGGTTCAGTTGGCTAGGTGTAAGCTAATTTTACTTTTTAACTATTCAGGAGCCGAGTCGAGTTGGTAAAATTTAAGTCTAGAGGAAGGGCTATTTGAGATTGTGAACTTGACCTTCGAAAGTAACTCTTTCGTAGATAGGGAATGTTATGGCGTACTGTCTCCACTCTTGCTGCGCAGTCAATTCAAAGATGTTTTTTTCTCCTTCCCAATAATGGCGAACTAAACTAGTGCAACGAACTCTAGCCAAACCAAAGATGCTATGTTCATGCTTTAAGGATATGGGACCAAATAAGGTTTGGAACCTCACTCTAAAGCATGTTATTATCTGAAACACCAATTTAGCCTTTATGGACGACTAAACCCGAAATACCTTCCACAAGGGCATACATGTTAAAATTAGTCAAATCTTTCATACTTATGGCTTGCCAGCGTCTTGAAAGCAATGTTTGTCTGACGTCGTCCCCTCCCCTCCCTCCCCGATTGTATCGCATTGGAAGGTCATATCAAAGATAGCATCAGTTATTTTCGCCTGCAAGCAGTCGTTGCATGCATGTTTCATCGTGTACATGAGTAGATTTCCCCATATGTCGTTATGTTTGACAGATGAATGCCATGAGCTCTCGACATGCGTCTGTAATTACAGCCAGCTCTCGTGAATCAATAGTATAAAGATTCGTGACCCTTACGCTTTTGTTATCAGTGCGCATTCAGAAGGCAGGCGTTAGCACACTACAATATCACTCGATAGCGGAGAAGCAAGGATTTTATATTAAGATGAATGCCATCGCGTTGCTGTTGGTAACTTTTTTAGTTGTGCTGTGTCGAGGTATGTCTCTCTTTTTTTTCTTGAAAATTGAACTTGGTGGATTTGGAAGGCATACATCTACCTTACAACGGACATTCAGCGCTGACCTGTCTTTTGAAAAATCTACTTAAACAATATTTAACTAGGGAGGGAAGTAAAAAATACAGAAAAATATCGTTGGAAAGGGAAGAATTAGAGAAGATCAAACAGCAGTGAAATCGAGTGCTTTTAGAAGGCACCTATTCGTCTCTCACCCTCCACTGACCTCGTGGAGAGACAGAATTTTGGTATGTGAACTCAACCTTGTATCCTGACGTTTTTTCGGCCAAGTCGACAATTGAGATAATAAAGAAAATTGCAAAAACTGACTTAAGCATCATACCAACTTTAAGTCCTGTTAGCCATGTTTAATTCAGTGGTATATTTAAGGTGAGATTTTTAGTTAGATGAGATTGCCTGAGTTGAACTATACGCCTTTGTGTCTACGGATTTTAAAGACAAATTTAGTGTTTTGAAGGAATGCGAGTTTATGGACGTAATTTGCTCGATCTGCAGCAATCAACCCAGCAATTATAGAGCTTTGACAAAAAGTTCCCGCAATCTATTTATGTTAACGATTGCAAAACATTTTTGAATGTCGCATATTGTACGCGGATAGAATTTTTTTCTGCAATTCTTTCGGGAAGCAAAGAAAAAGCAATGTTTTGAGAACCAGAAAGGTATGGTCGCTACAATGAAAGTTTTTCACTTCCAAGGTGGAGTCTTGACAGAGGAGCCAGAAAAAAAAACTATACTAATTTTTTTTTCTTTTGGAAAATCGCCAACGTTAGGACTAATCAGCAATTGAAACGAATTTACTGAAGCTGCTGACGGGAAAATGTAGTTTACATCTTGCGTCATGCATGCATGATAGTAAAAATTTCTTGGACCATTTTGTGACTTTCCAACCATTTCTTAGAAAAGATGGTAGTTAAGTACATATTTTTTTGAAAGTAGAAACGAGCATAGTAATTTGACAGTCGTATAATAGTAACGCCCTTCGCATATCAAGGTCCACAGCAAAAGAGTGTATCATTATTTTCTTTTGATGACTCACTCCTACGACTGTGTTTTTAAATAGGGCAATTCTCGTAAGCGGGTGATTTTAGTTGAAATTTCTACGTGGGACCCATCTGTAAAAATTTGTGATACAACAGGTCAAAGGCGGACAATTTGATGGATTAAAAAGTGGTGTTATAGGAGCACTGAGAGAAAAGAAATTTGAAGAATTGTAATAGAAAAAACACGAGGAAGAACACAATATCGTTGAAAAAAAAATGTTTTCTTAGGTAGTAATTGAAAACACATTTTTATACCGAATTTCAATGAAATGTAAGTTGCATATGAAAAAATGGAAAACGTGATATCTTTGAATATACTCAAGTGTGTTCACATTAAATTTTCGTCGCCTTCTTCGGTCAAATTAAAGGAAATGCTTGAGATTAGCGCGCAACCGGCTGGAAAATCAACGGGAAACGCGCGAGAAACTTGAGTAAACGAAACAAGCCCGCGGGATATTCAACCGACACGCGCCGAAAGTAGTGGCGCGCATGTGAAACTTCTATTCAATCGCGTGCGCGTTACCCACGTTCCCGTCACGCGGCTGCCATGAAACTTAGCTTCAAATATGTAGTTAACCCGTTGTTAAATAGCTAGTCGATTGAATTGCAAAGAAAACTCTAGCACGAGTGATAAGCCCCCTATTTTTCTGGCTAACAGCATGGAACGTACCAAGTAATACGTCAATGGATTGAGGAACATTTAGGTATACGTAATAAAACACCGATAAAGGCTTCATATGACGTGTTTATCTTCATGAGAGGTTAAGAGGGTACTTACTGCTGGAACAAAACCAACAGTGATAATTTTTGTAGAAGAGAGCAGTGATAAGATTATCTACCTCTTCAGTGGAATGATATCCTTAACCTGGCGGGGGGATGAGGGGATAAAAGTCAGTCTGTTAGAAGAGAGGAGGGAGGGCAGGGGGGTATGTGCTATTGAATAGGATGCGTTTAGGTTGTGTAGATTCACTTCTTATTTATTCACTTCTTATTTATTCACTTCAGTTCGTTTTTTATTTCTGTACCAGAAGTCTTAAAATGTCCTGGTGGTTGGCGATACGTACCTTCTAGATATAATTACAACCAGGTTTTTCTTTTTTGGTCTGATTTTGCTATTGCATTTTGGTAGTATGCCTCTATCAGAGACAACCCCACCCCCTTGAAATGTCCCTTAGTGCCCCTATTCCCTCTCCCTTAACATTGACTAAATCCACTAAAACAAGTGACACTAAGTGAACACCTCATTCAAGCGGCGAATCTGTTACAATTCACAGGCAAACGCAGTCCTCTTGGAGAATGCCCGTACGTAAGACCTCCAGTGGATTGTGGAGGTGGACCGGGAGGACTGGAAGGACTTGGGGGACTCTTCTCCTTTGGTGAAGACAAAGACGAGTGTTCCGCTGACGATGAATGCTCGCCGCCGATGAAGTGCTGCATGATGGGCTGCAACAATAAATGTGTCCATCCCGTTACTCAATGTAAGCAAAATATATTTTCGCCAGCTTGACCACAACTTCTTCGAATGGCTTGTGGTAAACAAAACTTGATATTTATTCACCCTTCCATACATCCTTAAATCGACTTCAAAAAAATGGGAAAATATGTCTTGTCCACGTTCACTTTGGTGTAAGAATGACTGAAAGCGGACGGCGAAAAGTCCATTTTTTTTGTTTAATGTTTCCCTCGAAGGTTATTCTTCATCCAGTTTCTCCAGGACGTTTGCGTGGTTTAACTTTGAGTTCTAATTGGCTCCTTGCGTTATTTCCCTTTTCTGATTGGCTGCTGTGATTACATTGCGATCTATATCCAGTCTCTTTTCTTGGCTTGTAGGGTGCCAGTCTCCAGTCGATCTCGCCATCCTATTTGACGCGCAGAAATCAACATGGCCAGTAGTGAGGAGAACGGTTCTCAAAATTGTCCACAAAATGTCCATCAGAAATAACGGCACTCACATAGCCTTGAGGGCAATTTCAAAAAAGAATCAGTTGCTGCTTGGATTTGATCAGCTGAAGGGCCGAAATATCAGCCATGTTAATGTATGGAAATCCATGAAGGCATTTATACCCGAGAAAAGGAATGGAAATCTAATTACAGCCTTGAAGAATGGCAAAGACATGTTTGATGGGAAGAAAGGTGCAAGAGAAAACGCCATCAAGGTAAAATTACATTTGAAATCAACACCGCCTCAATCTTTTCAGTAGGGACTTTATGAAACCACGACGGCGACACCAAGGAAGACTTCGATTAAAAAATAATTTCTACGCTTAGTTGGAATTTCAAAAATGGCTGCAGGAGCTTACTGTCTCGTACAGCGCCACAGCTCAACTTCAGCATGACGTATAAAGTAGCCGTTGAGTTCCAAATGGAAATTAAAATAATTTGCCGTCGCGGTTTCGGTTCGCAGACGACGCAAATTTTGGCGATTTCACATTGTTGTTTTGCATAGGACGGCTAAGAAATGTACGAAGTTTCAAAACGCACGTGCTGAGCTACTGTTCGGCCAATTAGATCTCTTGTTTTCCCACGTCCTCGTTGCCGTCGCCGTCGTGGTTTCTTAAGGTCCCTATTTTTTTTTTTTTTACTTGCGCGACGGACTTAGCCGAAAAAAAGGGAAATGCGTCACGTATAAACCCTTTGCAACCCTCTCTGGGATTTCAGTCAACCCACGCTCTCCCTTTTCTTCTCATGAAATATCTCATGCATCTTTATAAAACATTTCTTGCTTCTTGTGATAGATCCTTCTCGTAGCATCCAACGCAGACGTAGATTTTGAAGAAAGCGACGCCTTGGACGAAGCTGCGCAAGAACTGAAAGATGCTAACGTTCTGGTTCAGACTGTGGGAATCACTAATGAAATGAGCCTGATGACTATGGTGCAGATTGCCACGAGCGACATTTACGTTTGGCCTGAAGTTGATAACGAGATGCTGAATGAGTTGAGGAAGCTCGAGAAACAACCATGTAGTTCTGATGCGCATTGAGTTATCAATACAACCGTCATGATTCAAATTTCTTTCGTACACTTTTTTTATATATACCATGCCGTAAATAAAAAGAGACAGACACTCCGAATGTAAGAAAGCCACTGTTTATTCAATAATGCTGAGTCAAACGTTCCCATCGAGAACTGGGATTTCATTTCCGCCGAAATTCTGGGCGAAGTCATTACCGGTTTCTTTCGAGTGTTTTAACATGTATTCTTTATATGCTATGCCATGATCTTTGAGAAGAAGCGTTTCATGAGTTTTAATTTTTGTTGAGGCCAAGGAGAGTAGGTGGTGGAGCCGCTTCAAAACCAATGAAAATAAAATACGTGCGAATGTCGTATTGTCACTGTATGTTTATGGCATGGTATAAATAAATAATGCAACACTTTCTCATGGTGTACCTTGGAATGTTGTGATTTCTATTTGGATTTTCACGTGGGATACGCCATTGTTACAACTCCTAAGTTCTGCATAACTGATAGGTAGCTAGAAGGTTTTGAGGTCATACTAGTATTCTAGTTTTATGCCTTCATCTTATTCACGTTAGTATGATAATTTTTTTTTTGTACGCACACTTTCGTAGTGAAATCACGATTTCGAAATTATGTACTTGAGGGCGAGAAACTTAGCAATCGACTCAGGAGTCGCCATCGAGATATTATCAAAGCCATTAAGTTTAAGGTTATTTTATAAATACACATTGGGGGAGTAAATAGTTTTGTAGGACATTTGTCATGTATCCACAATCTCTTTCTCTTTGAGTACGAGATAATTGCAATAAAGGATTTTACACTTTCTCTTTCGTGTACTTTGTTAAGACCCATTCCCAGTTTATTCACGTGTCAATTCAAAAAAGGAGATGGAAGGACTGGATAGAAATGAACTTTCCACGATTCAGTGGAATTTCTTCTGAAATTCTTCTTCTTCAGGCAGCAACTTGACCAGAGAAGGCTGAGCTTATAAGGGTTTCATTTTGCAATCATGAAAACTAAAGTAATTAGAACTTGAATTGTCATCTCATGATCAGCCCTTGATAATCGATTGTAGGATTGTACCACGGACATTTACTCCGTAACTATTTACAGAGAGGGCATGCTGATGTGGACTACAACGTATTACTTACAGAACGCCTCAGCTATCCATACCTCATGACAGCCTCTCCCCCACTAACTAACTCCCTAAATGCTATTGATATCACGGTGCTCGATAACAAAGCACAACTGTAAAATATCCCAATTACCTGTTTTTAGCGCAACACCGCCCCGCCCTCCAAAAAAGTGGTCAATTTTGAGCGTGAAAAAGTGCTTTAATCACTAACTAGTCCGAAAATGGACAAGAGAAAGTTTGAGATGCTTCCTAAAAACTTGGCCGTTAAGAAAACGAAAACACCAAAAATAGAGGGATTCAAGATCTTTTATATACATTGTTACTGGTGAACTGTTCGTCCTCGATAATAAATTTATTCTGAGTAAATTATGTGATGCCTTCCGAAAACCAGGCATATATGAAAATATGGGGGTCTAGAGTAGCTGAGAGTATTCCTGTGTCAGTAAATGTCGACACTAATCTTTTGCCCAGATCTCACCGTGCAACTGAAGTGTAAATGAAAGGTACAAGTTCATGATCGTGGAAGGTCTGGGGACAAGACTAGGTCGACACCCCTAGAATTTGAACACTCTTGGTTTCCCTAACGGTACTATACTTCACAACGTCTTTAGCGGTTTGCTAACGACTTAGAGTCGCTACCAAACCCTGATCGAAATGCGAAGCAAATCCGAATAGTCGAAAACAATGCCTAACTTCGAGCCGAAAGTCGAACCGAGATCCGAACGTTTAAGTAAACTCGCCCGCTCGTAATTAACAAATCTATTTTCTACACCGTGTGAGGAACCCAGGTTTGATAAGCTACTAGCTTCTGCTGGGCTTCCTCGCCACACTTTTTATAAATGATCATAAATAGTAATTTTATATCGATTAAGTATAATGATATTATTATAGTCATTATTTTTGATTGTTGTTCACAACTGTAATTCATTTTTGTATGTGTGTGTGTAAGTGGCAAATGAATAAAATAAAACTAAATAAATAATAGATAAATAAACTATAATAAGTACTCACCACATTTCTTACCTTAGGTGGGTTGCTGAAGTATAACAGCGCCATGATTGCGGCGGAAAGTGAAATTATTACAAGCCGACATTTTCAGACAATCGTAGCTAGTCAAACCCAATTTGTTCGGCATTAAAAAGTCACCATTTACTAACCTTCTTAATCTTCCTGTGTTCGACCCAATAACACACAATGCGCGAAGCATATTTCTCTGATTATTGCGGAAAAAGCGAAAGTACACCACTAATATTTTGCGTTCAAGATCTTTGACTTTCCGTTTGAATTACATACTCAAGTTTGTTACCATACGCGCGAGAGCCATCGAAACTATGTGCAGTGGCGATTGGGCTTATTTATGATTGGTCTGTTCAAATACACGGGTTTTTAGCACGTCACCACACGGTCAAACATCACTATTGACAATAGTAGAAAACAATGGACGTAAATTATACTTTTGAAAGAGAAAAATATTGCAATTTGTCCACACAGCTGAGTGCATGGGAGTATGTACAAACAGAACAACTGTGAGCTCCTGACAAAATTTGAAATGAGTGGCAACAGAGATGTGAACAATTTAGCCAAATCTTTCATTTATCATGAAGGGGGAGTCTGGATTTTTAATCTTTTTTTTCATTTGTATCTTTTTAACTGGGCCGTTTGAATAGATATTGGAAGAGAGGAATCACTCCTTCGGCATAAACAGTTGTAAACATTTTTGACGTATTAAAAGCAATATCTGACTGAAATCATTGTTTGAT